>NC_039245.1:20163099-20258242 GCF_003368295.1 Carassius auratus | reverse complement strand
ACTCACGCCCCACTCTGAGCCCATGCAGAAGCCCCTGCTGCAGATATAGGGCAGCCCCGTCAGTTATTCAGTTCTTCAGAGCACTGCAGTCTGGGTGGAGGGGCTAACCCGCTGCTGCCGGAGTGATTAATTAAACAGGACACTCACCCCCTGATGCTCTCTCTGGAGAAGCTTGCCTTTTCTGACGGCTTTGCTACTTTTGGCTCAGGCTGAGCAACTGTTTTCCTGTCAGCATGACAATGGCTGGAGGGAAGGAGGATGCAAGCACTCTAGCATACTTGGGGCTCCACAAAAACAAGCCTGTGACCATTCACCCAGCTGCTGGAGAGGTGGAGAGCTCCCCAGTGGTTTCAGGCCTGGTCTTTTATTGAGTGGAGGAGGTTGTGTACATCCAGTGGTGCTGGTCCCTCAGAAATAAACAAAGCATACTTCACTTTTGAATTCTATTCAGAATAGGTGACGTTGTTTTTGACTGGTATCACATTGTGGATCATTTGCTATCTGGTGCATTTAATTAAATAAGTCGAATAAATATAATCAGGGGTGTCATGCAACTGTTTTTGTGGAGAATCCAGTTGCATTTGTAGCTCACTTGGGCAACACAGGAGAGGCAAGATAAGACACGATCACCTAGGCAAAATAAGACATAATCAAAGCAATCATGAGTGTTAATCTAGTCATACTGCTGTCATTCAGTGTGCAAGAGACTCATACAGTGACTCAAATCCCAAACCAGATTTCTTCACTACTGTTAAGAGGCTTCTCACAAAATAGGTCTCTTATACTTACCATGCTGTGTCTATTTTTTATTTATTCTAAAATGTAATTTATGTCATTTCAAATGCAATATGATGATTTTCTGCTCAAGAAACATCTCTTATCGGTTATGGTTAAAAATGGTTTTGCTGCTTAATATTTTGTGGAAACTTTGAATAATTCTTTGGGATTCTTTGATGAATAGAAATTCAAAAGAGCTAAATTCTTTATAACATGACACGTCTTTACTATGACTTTTGAGCAATTAAATGCATCCTTGCTAAATAAAAGTATTATTATTTTTTTTATTTATTTACTGCCTCCGAGCTTTTGAATTTTATGGTTATTTAAAAGATACACCAAAACCAAACTGCATCTGAACTTGCCTGCCAGTGATCACAGTGTGTTTTTATTGTATGGCAAAGAGCAACTCTGACATTGTGATATCTTGTTTTGTGCTCCAGGATTTAAAAAAAATTATGCATATAATGAAAAAAAGGTAGATTTGTGAGGGGGCAGTGAAGGATACCCTTGTTCTCTCTATCTATTCCCCTCACCCCATCCCTAGAGTCCCTCTGCTTTTTCCTGTGCCCGAAACAAAGTCATTCCACAGTCGCCAGCATGTGGAATAGTCATCAGTTGGTGCTGCTTAGAGTTACTGCAGAATTCAAAACTGCCCCATTATACATGAACTAACTTAATATGTGACCTTGGACCACTAATCCAGTCTTAAGTCACTTGGGTATATTTTTAGCAATAGCCAAAAAAACATTGTATGGGTCAAAATTATCCATTTTTCCTTTATGCCAAAAATCATTAGGATATTGACTAAAGATTATGTTCCATGATGCTATTTTGTAAATTTCTACCGTTAATATATCAAAACTTAATTTTTTGATTAGTAATATATATTGCTAAGAACTTCATTTGGACAACTTTTAAACTAACTTCCTAACAAACCATAAATAAGTGGAAAGCTTATGCTCCTCTAATAAAACTATTTGCTATTACTGGAGAATAGAAATGTAAACATATAAGTTTAGTACAAATTGTAAAACCACAACTAGCACTAGCTTTATGGATCCAATTTGTCTGTGCCAGATCGTCATGTTTTATAAATGTGAGCCAACTGCATTCAGTGCCTAACCCACAAAGAGCATCTCACTGTATGTAGGTCAGTGAGTCAGTGCAAACTTTCCACAGAGAAATGGCTGCTATCAATTCAGATCTGTGGGAAACAGGACAGTCATAGCTCAGTCAGATGATAGGGGAGACCAAGACGTGCTCTTACAAGAACCATTTTTGTGTCAGTGACCATCTGATGTGTTTCTGTCTGATTTGCCTTGCTATGTCACCCTAAAAAGAGTTAAGAGGAAGTGTGGCAGAAACATACGCCCATGCAGGAAATATCCTTTAACATCTTTTTGGATTCTTCCACAGTGGTTTTGTGTCCAGAAATAAGAGCTGTTGAATCAGAGGCTGACGTACAACAAAGATCTACAGTGCACATCATGTTTCAGGACATATTTGGACATTTTTTAGGCATAAATAAAAATTAATGAAAGGATTCCAAATATTACAATAATTTAAGTAATATTTTTGTTAAAAAGAAGAACACAGTTGCAGAAATAAAACACTTCAAAGGAATATACAAATTCAATGTAATGTTTTCTGATACTTATTTGTGTGTTAAGTGCAATTAAATGAAAATGTATTAGAACTTAATGCAGTATTTCTTATAAGTAATTTCATAATTACTTCTATTGTCTTTAAAATATGGTTAAAGTGTACTGCTGAACATACAAGCATTTATATTAAACTAAAATACACTTTAATGTAATTTCTATTGAAACAAGTCATATTTTAAAAAATAATAATATTTGCACTTAAGTGTGTTAAGACATTTTAAGTAAAATTAAGTTGCCTTTTGTTTCATTAATATTATATTATCTGCAAAATACTGAAGTACACTACAAGTGCACATTCAGTCCATTTAAGCATGCTTCTTTTTCATAAGGGAAGAGAGCACAAACAGACTTTTCAAGCAAAATAATTCACAAAAAGGAGTCTGTTGTTACAAATGCATATTTAGATGTTCAAATTAGGGCAAACTTTGTGGTTAATGTTTTGAACTACACCTTAATGCTCAAATGCATCCAAACTGTAAATCTTCTGAACAGCAGTTTTGACTGCAATGTTCATGTTGTGTTATAAAGGAGCATTTGTAGAGGTTATTCAAAGCCCCTTGTATGGTGTGTTGATTGTAACATAATCACTATTGTTGAGGATGTCTAGGACCACATGCAAAGTACAAAACTGGCAGCATTTGCACAGTAACAACTGTTTTGCTTATTTTGTCGAAACTTGTGAAATCTCTAGTGCCGGGAGTTAAATGTGCTGTTGAAATTATAAATTGCTCATCATGGTGAACACAAAGAAGCTCTGTAATGCAGACTCTGATGGTTTCGCTTCAAGGGAGGGGCTACACAAGGCTGTGTCTGTCAGCAGCTCTGTCTGATTGGCTGGGCTCCAGAGGGGTGTGTGTGTCAAAGATGTGGGCACTGAAGGAGTCTGAATCTGCCAGGTCGCATACTGACACAGTACTGCAGCATGGCATCAAAATGCCGGGTACTGCACCTCTTCCTCATATTCTGCAGATGAAGGAGGGGTGATGCTAAATGTTTCAAAAGTTTTCTATGCACACATCTGCTGTTTGGAGAGAGAGTGATCAAGCGTTCAGCCACACAAGGGTTTGTGTGCTGTTGCCATGCCACGTGGCTTCAGACATCTGCAAAGTCAGCCTCCCATCACCAGCCGCCACCACCTCATGCCCACCCTGCTATGTCTCTCTCAGCAACACAATCTTAGCACACAAAAGACTCTTTTTGGATTGGACAGAACATTATGCACAACAGGGCCACAGTCATTGCTTTGAGTTTATGTGCTTACTTGATATATTTGTTTTTTTCCAGTGTGCTTATTGATGCTTTTCTTACAGGAATAGTTCAATCAAAAAATAACATTTGCTGAAAATGTACTCCCCATCAAGTCACCCAAGATGTAGATGAATTTATTTCTTCATGCAACAGATTTGGAGAAATCAATTGCTCACCAGTAAATCTGCTGCAGCGAATGGGTGCCGCCATAATGAGAGTCAGACAGTTGATAAAAACATCACAATAATCCAAACAACTCCAGTTAACTTCTTGTGAAGTAAAAAGCTGAGTTTTTGCAAGAAACCGCCATTTCTGGCCAAAATATGACTCCATTATCCATAAAAAAAAAAAAAAAAAAAAAATATTCCCTGTTGTCCTCTAAAAAAAATCCCACCGACATGCTTGTTTAGAAACTGTTTTGGACTGTTTTCACTTGTAAACAGTGCTTGATCTGTCTATTTCTCTCTTGATTTGGCAGCCATTCACTACAGGGGATCCATTGGTGAGCAAGTGATCTGATGCTAAATTTCTCTGAATCTGTTGAAGAAACTAACTCATCTACATCTTGGATAGCCAGAGGGTGAGTACATTTTTTCAGCAAAACTTTCTAGTGTGGTTTTGAGGATTTTATTAAGGTTTAAATGTCCTCCTTGCCCGAAAATGTCAGAACATGATAATGTGAACTGCCCTTTAAAACACCATATGTTGGTGCAAGAATCATTTCTGATAAGATGTTTTGACCAATATGCGATTGCTTTCTACAGATTGTGTGTCTGAACATCCTGTTGTGTCTGCTTTGCTGTGAGCAGCTTTCATTGTGCTAACACTGCAGACCTTGGTTTATTTTAGCACAGCAAATTGGAATATCGTCTCCATGGCAACTGTTTTGGCTTCACACTCTTAATCAATCAATCAATCACCTTTATTTATATAGTGCTTTAAACAAAATACATTGCGCCAAAGCACTGAACAACATTCATTTGGAAAACAGTGTCTCAATAATGCAAAATGATAGTTAAAGGCAGTTCATCATTGAATTCAGTTATGTCATCTCTGTTCAGTTGAAATAGTGTCTGTTTTAATTTGCAATCAAGTCAACGATATCGCTGTAGATGAAGTGACCCCAACTAAGCAAGCCAGAGGCGACAGCGGCAAGGAACCGAAACTCCATCGGTGACAGAATGGAGAAAAAAACCTTGGGAGAAACCAGGCTCAGTTGGGGGGCCAGTTCTCCTCTGACCAGACGAAAACCAGTAGTTCAATTCCAGACTGCAGCAAAGTCAGATTGTGCAGAAGAATCATCTGTTTCCTGTGGTCTTGTCCTGGTGCTCCTCTGAGACAAGGTCTTTACAGGGGATCTGTATCTGGGGCTCTAGTTGTCCTGGTCTCCGCTGTCTTTCAGGGCAGTAGAGGTCCTTTCTAGGTGCTGATCCACCATCTGGTCTGGATACGTACTGGATCCGGGTGACTGCAGTGACCCTCTGATCTGGACACAGACTGGATCTGGTGGCCACGGTGACCTCGGAACAAGAGAGAAACAGACAAATATTAGCGTAGATGCCATTCTTCTAATGATGTAGAAAGTACGGTGTTATGTGAAGTGTTCCGGTTCCAGTTTACCTAATTAATGCAGCCTAAAAATCCTTTAACGGATTTGGATATTAAAAGCATATTAGTATGTTATGTGTATGCCAGGTTAAAGAGATGGGTCTTTAATCTAGATTTAAACTGCAAGAGTGTGTCTGCCTCCCGAACAATGTTAGGTAGGTTATTCCAGAGTTTAGGCGCCAAATAGGAAAAGGATCTGCCGCCCGCAGTTGATTTTGATATTCTAGGTATTATCAAATTGCCTGAGTTTTGAGAACGTAGCGGACGTAACGGAGTATAATGTAAAAGGAGCTCATTCAAATACTGAGGTGCTAAGCCATTCAGGGCTTTATAAGTAATAAGCAATATTTTAAAATCTATACGATGTTTGATAGGGAGCCAGTGCAGTGTGGACAGGACCGGGCTAATATGGTCATACTTCCTGGTTCTAGTAAGAACTCTTGCTGCTGCATTTTGGACTAGCTGTAGTTTGTTTATTAAGAAAGATAGCTTTCACTTAGAAATGCAGATAGATTCCTACCCATTCAGAATCCAGCACTATGGGTGTAGCTTTAACCGCAGCATCTTTTGAAGGATTCTGTGTGGTAGACATGAAATGATTTACACTTAATCTCTTTAGGCAAACATCAGTCTAGACAAATGCCACAACTGTCTGGCATTATGCATGAGGGTCAAAAAGGGAGATGGCTTTGCTAAGCTCTTGTTGTCATTCAGAATATTTCATTTATCTTTCTTACTCTCTGTAGTTGTGCCCCAGATGTACTATATACTGTGCACTTATGCTATGCACTATGTACTCAACTGTCTGCGTATTAGCATTATTTGATTATTTTGTCATACAGCATCAGAACCTGATAGCCTTACAGTAATAAAGCTGCACCAGTTGAGTGCACGAGATCAACATTTTTTTAAAGGTTTTAAGTTAATTAAGTGCATTATACACATATTTGAAGTGCACTTATTCTTTTTCGAATTTTCAGTGTCAACACAACATACCAAATAACTTTTTTTTGGAAAAAAGCATTATGCAATAAAACATAAATATTCAACATCACATTAATGATTTTTAATAATATTTTATTTTATGGTTATATGTTTACAACAGTAAATGTGGTGGTCAAAGCCTTCATTGGTTTCTAAAGGGTTTTAAAATTTTCTACACATTCACTTTTTTTCTGAAAAACTCTTATAATTATACACAAAAATCCACTACTTTCTAGAGATGAACTGTCTTATTTGTATACTTGTTTAGACTTTTGAACTGCTCCAAATATGAATAATCATTAATTACTCTACATATTGAAATTCCCTTTCAAACAGCCTTATATTCACCTATTAACAGAGTGTCTGATAAATATCTAATCTGATATGTAAATGAAACTGGTGGCTCATGGTCTGTTCCAGGTACTCTACACAAAATGCATTTGTTTCATTAATCTTATATTAGCATTTGCTCTTTTATGAAAATTGTTTTGTATTGAAATATCTATATGATTTTTTCAAACAAGCTCTAAAGTGCTTTCATGTTTACACTAATGCATTTTTTTATTGTTCCTGTAATAAATATATGCCAATCAAGACATTTCAAGCATTTTTAAGGAATGTGTGATGATTCTAAGTTATATGAAAGAATCCAAAGAACTACAAAGACAGACACACTGTGGAAAGTTTGTCCTGCATCATTTTCTCATGCCTGTGTGCTGCTGTTGAAACAGTTGTATTTGGATGAAGCTGCTGTTTATTTGACTAGACCTTCCTGAACCCATTGAACAACATGTGCAGCCTGTAAATATATCTGTGTGCAGAATAAACACTGCATTGTGTTTCCTCATCCTCTCTCTGGCCAGTGAAGTGGCATTTTTTTCCCTGGAGTAAAACAACTGCTGAGAGACTCATGGAGAATTAACATTATAGCCTATGCATGGTTTATGTAAAACGTTTACCAAGATCTGTTATGTGATTTGCCAACATTTAGCGATTTTACTTAGTTCTGTGTCATTAACTCACCCTCATGTCTTTCTTTCTTGTACCACTTTTTGTCCATACAGTTTAAATGCAATCGATTGTGGTT
Source organism: Carassius auratus (assembly GCF_003368295.1). Lineage (NCBI taxonomy): Eukaryota > Metazoa > Chordata > Actinopteri > Cypriniformes > Cyprinidae > Carassius > Carassius auratus. Next base: position 20,250,871 of record NC_039245.1, on the reverse strand, counting down.
TGGACAGGTTTGGAACAACTTAGGCCAGTGTGAGTCAGTTTTCGGAATTCTTTCAAGTGCACGCGAGAGTTCGGCATCTCTCAAACGCGTGAGGATGCTCACGTCTATTTTACCCAATAGCTCAGTGTATTTGGAAAAGCGGTAGGCTAGTTCGTTAAACTCTTTCACTAAGGGGAATATTATCAAATTCTGTGTTTCCCAACTCATTTTGGGATGTGTGAGTGTGCTGACGGAAGGCGGGACAGGCGCGTGACATCACTCATCTCATCTGTATAAAAGCTCCAGCTGTGTCCGTGCGCTCGCGCTGTGAGGCTGCAGAGAGAGAGAGGCGCGCGCACGCTCGCTCCTTCAAACAAAGAGACCCGTCAACATCATCCACAGGGCACCAGCAGAACCCATTCCAGCAAGGCCTAGAAGAATCATGACTGCAAACGGAACCAGCGACATGCTCAAAATCCAATTCGGATTGATCAACTGTGGGAACAAATACCTCACGGCTGAAACGTTCGGCTTCAAGATCAACGCATCAGCCACCAGCATGAAGAAGAAACAGATCTGGACCTTGGAGCAGAACGGCGACGACTCGAGCACGTTCTACCTGAAGAGCCATCTGGGGAGATACATCGCGGCTGACAAAGACGGCAACGTGACGGGTGACAGCGAGACCCCGAGCGAGGACTGTCGGTTCGTGATCACTGCACATGATGATGGGCGCTGGTCGCTGCAGTCTGAGCCTCACAAGCGCTACCTGGGCGGCACCGAGGACAGAATCACCTGCTTCGCGCAGACCATCTCCATCGCAGAGAAATGGAGCGTGCACATTGCCATGCACCCCCAGGTCAACATCTTCAGCCTCACTAGGAAAAGATACGCGCACCTGAGATCCGAGCAGAGCGAGATCGCCATTGACCGAGATGTTCCCTGGGGCGTGGATTCCCTCATTACCTTGGTCTTCCAGGACCAGAGGTACCACTTACAGACGTCTGACAACCGGTTCCTGAAGAACGACGGAAGCCTGTCCCAAAAACCTGACAAGAACACGGGGTACACGCTGGAGTTCAGGTCCGGGAAGGTTGCCTTCAGAGACTGCACTGGGAAGTACCTGGCTCCCTCTGGTCCCAGTGGAACCATGAAGTCCGGCAAGAGCTCGAAGGTTGGCAAAGACGAGCTTTTTGTTCTGGAGCAGAGCCACCCTCAAGTGGTCCTCACCGCTGGCAATGACAGGAATGTGTCCACCAGGCAAGGTAAATGATGCTGCTTTATTTTCAGTTACTTATAATGTGTTCATCTATGCAATGTTAGCCTACATCAGTCCTCCATAATTATACAGCTCTTTCTTAATTATAGATATTCAGCTCTTTTTATTTTCTTGTGGTTGTGTGGAAATGGGCAGAGCACAGGGGTATGGGGGGGAAAGCCACATGCTTTACTTTGATCCTGAAATTTGGTCTATTCGCAGATGTTTCCTGGAAGTATAATTTTTAATGATTAGTCTGGTCGTGCATCCAAGTGAGGCTCCATTTTGCTTCCAGTTTTCTGTCTGATGTCTCCCTGTGGGTTACAGTACTCTGGTTATTGTCACAATAGAAACCTGTTAGCTGAGAATGAAATCAGTATTCAAGCCCTTGTCTGGAGTTTTGCACAATCATTCTTCTGTAAATTTCAAAACGCCTGTATTTTGGAGAGGTCATTGTACTGTAATTAAGTTGAGAGTGAAGGCAATCATTACTGTAAACGCTCAGAAGAATTGACCTGAGACTGCAAGACTGATATTTATATCATCAAATTATATAGTGGACTGGTGAAATATTGTGCTTTTTAAGCATCACAATTACAACTCCACTAGCCTATTACTGCTAAAAATGAAATGAGATGATCTGCTATGTTTTAATAACTGCTAAATTGAAACAAATAAATTGAAAGACCTAAATGGCACTATTAAGAAAGGATGTCTGGGATTTGCTTTGCAATCCCAGCTCTGGTTTACCAGTATTGCTAAATGAGACAGTACAGTGCTGGTGTGTTGGGCCTGTGCCAAGAGACACGTGGTTTCTTCAGGTCATGATTGGCTCTTCTGTTCTGCCATTGTTTCTTAGACTTTGCTGATTTTATGTTTATGATTAATTTAGACTTGTGGTAGTGCAAGATTTCATCTGTCCTCAAAAAGCAGTTCATGTGATTTGCTTACAGCAATCTGGACTTCATTATGATGCACAACATCCGAATCACATGTGATTCATCCTGCATCCAGACCCCACCAGTGCTCATGCTTGCCTAGTTCAAATATTTGCCTTCAGGGATACAATCCTTAGAGGAATAAGGTTCATTGTTTGTGTCATGTTCCTTTTAGAGAATTTGTGAGGGGCCGAGATTTCAGGCGTGTGTTGAGGGTTGAAAGAGAACAAAGACAGCGTGCTCTGGGCCCCAGCTCACCATGCAGCCCAACTGCTGAGAGTCTTTAGGCAGCCCAGCACACAGAACAATGGAGCCTCGCTATGCATAAGTTTAGCCATTACAACACACATACAAAAACACTGATGTACTCCCGCTTAAATGCATCTGAGTAAAAAGACGAAGAGTCTCCCTGCTTGCTTGTCTGCTCTTCCTTACTTTGTGGCAAGGAAATCAGATGTTTGTCATTGCATAAACGCAAAAATGGTTTCCCAACAGTGTCTTGCATTTTTATTTTGTATTCACTTTAACTGTTTGTCTGTCCTGCTATATGATAACAGCTGGTTGACTCTGTTGACCGATGAGCTCGTTTGAGTGTTTGACGCTATTGACTTAAAACATTTTAAATGTAAGTCCCTACAATGTTTTGCTGCCAAGGTTAAAGGCTTTTCACTTGGGAATATAAGCCCTGCAGTTGTCGTGTGGATTGATCGACAATTCGCAGTCAGCCTGTCGAGAGCTGGGGGTTGGGGGTGTGTCTGTTGGTGGCTTAAAAGATCCTCCCAAACCATTTAAATGCCGGGTGAGGTTACATACCTCCCTAGAATGATTGATCCCCACCCCACCCCACCCCCGCGTCTTCCCCGAGACTGATTTAGAGCAAGTCTCCGGGTTTCTTAGTCATTCTCAATTGCAGATCTTCCATTTGCAGGCATGTGTTTCTCATCTTGGTCACTTATTGTCCTTCCCCATTCCGGCACGCTTTTTTTTGGCGAAACTCGGTCTGCTTTCCAGAGGCCAGGCCGTGCCGGTACTAATACGCAATTTCGTGTAGCTGTATTATGAGCTTTGTGAAACTGGAACATGAAAGCAATCACGGTGAATTGCAGATTAAAAATACAGATGACGTGTTTGATCATGTGTATTCCAAGAGATTCTTGATTTCACCAAACAATTCATTCTTGGAGTCGATGTTAATACAATTATAGCTGTAACTTCATCTTCTAGATGTTTGTCTTAATGTAGCTTTAATATTTCCTCTCAAAAACCTGTCTGTTTTCCTCTCCAAAGAAGTTTAGACCATAACGCTAGATTTATCTGATGACTGTGTTTCTAAATGCACACAATGGAGTTTAATTAGATTTCCTGCAGTAGAGGACTGATGGTCTGGTCTTTCATTGAGCTCCATGAATCTAAACTACAAACCGGATGCATTGACTGTTGTTGTCCTGAAGCCTTCCACTAAGCATCCTGGCATATATGACAGTCCAAAATTCTTAAGGGGATTAACTCTGCCTCTCTCTCTCTCTCTCGCTCTCTCTCTCACACACACACACACACACACGCACCACACACACCACACACACAAAGCAATTGCCAGAGTGATAGTCCATGGCATTCAACACTCTTTAGTCAAGTAATCTCAAAGATCAGCATCCTAAAACTGCCTGGCTCTCTGCTCCCTCAGCATGGCTGATCCAGATCTAAGATGTGTTGTGAGCTCATGCTGATGGAAGCCAGGTGTTTGGTGTTTTTTATAGTGTGGTTTACAGAATGCTGTGTTTTTGTGTTTGACAGGCATGGACCTCTCTGCCAACCAGGATGAAGAAGGTGACCAGGAGACTTTCCAGATGGAAATCAGTAAAGACACAAAGAAGTGTGCCTTCAGGACCTGCACTGGCAAATACTGGACCCTCACAGCTAATGGTGGCCTTCAGTGCACTGCCTCGACTAAGTGAGTGTAATTCACAGTAACATGCCATAATGAAGATGGCGAAGTATTGTCAGTATTTTCATACTAGCATTCTTTAGATTTCTTTAGATGTACTGCTGTGTACAATATTAATTTAATAAAAGTACGCTGATTTTGGACGTGCATCCTCGGTAGTTAGTTCAGACTTTGTGCATTCGACTCAGGAGTGTGATGTCCGCGACGACGCAAGTCCGGTAAATCTATAAACAGCAGCGTACTTGATAACTTCAGTCAGCTCGTCTTGGCTACTGCAATTTTCCTATTTACAATAAAACGAAATGGGATATAAAATACCACTGCCTCCTTTGGTTTTCATTTAAGCATAATAACAGCTGCAGAAATGTACTTAGTTCAGGGATATGTGTATATGCAGCCATTACAATGAAACGAAATATTATATAAATTTGCCTTTTTTATTTTCATTTTAACATATAGATAAATTGAATACAGACCAAAGAAAACCTGTTAGATTTACCCCGCAGCTGAATTATATGTTATGTTTAACCACTAAAGACACATCAGAGCCAGCGGCACATATCAGAAGGTCTAGCCGATTTGAGGCTGCATCTCGGCGGATACATGAGGACTGAGCTCTCGCTGATCGAGTGGAGCTCACCGTCGCAGAGATCGGCGAAACACATTTTTTAAATAGGCACGGTCTTTATAAATAAACCATAGATTTGCGTTTTAAACAACTACATTCTCGCCTGAAATACTTTTAAAATTACATTTCATGACACAATAACAGTAATATTTGAAAATGATCCAAATAAATGGTGGTTGAACTCAACCAATGCTGCGTGAACTCAGATGGCTTTGGCTACTGTTATTTTCCCCTCAGTATATTTACAATAAAACGAAATAGGATATAAAATACCACTGCCTCCTTTCGTTTTCATTTAAACATAATAACAGCTGCAGAAATGTACTTAGTTCAGGGATATGTGTAACGTTATATACATCCATTACAATGAAACGAAATATTATATAGACTTGCCTTTTTTATTTTCATTTTAACATATAGATAAATTGAACACAGACCAAAGAAAACCTGTTAGATTTGCCCCGCAGCTGAATTATATGTTATGTTTAACCACTAAAGACACATCAGAGCCAGCGGCACATATCAGAAGGTCTATCCAAGGTGAGGCTGCCTCTGGGCGGATAGATGATCACTGAGCTCTCCCTGATCGTGTGGAGCTCACCGTCTACGAGATCGGCGAAACAAATTTTTAAATAGGCGCTGTCTTTATAAATAAACAACAGATTTGAGTTTTAAACAACTACATTCTCGCCTGAAATACTTTTAAAATTACATTTCATGACACAATAACAGTAATATTTTGAAAATGTTGATCCGAATAAATGGTGGTTGAACTCAACCAATGCTGCGTGAACTCAACCAATCAGGATGTTTAGCGCCAAAGTCCCGCCCCCGAAAGTTCCTGAACTTTAAAAAAGTACCACCTCGCCAGCAGGGACTTTCTGGGGGGCATTTTTTTACCCGGAACTTTTATTTAGTTCCTGGTTCCTGCGGTGGAAACACACCAAGTACCGGACCAAGTCCCTAGTTCCTGGGTAAAGTTCCTGCGGTGGAAACGCGGCTTTGGATTGTAAAAGGCATCTTACATGCTTTGTGTTGAGTTAAACATTTTAAGACCGAAAATTAGCTCCAATAACCCTAAACCAGTTTTCTTCAACATCAGAATTAGCACATTTTGATCAATAATCAAATTAAATACCCTTTTGACCTTTTGAGAACAGACCGACTACATTCAGTTTAATCGAAGACATGTTTACACTGCTGTTCAAAAGTTTGAGGTTTAAGTTTTTAAAGGGGTCGTTTTCACTTTTTAACCCAGAAATAAAATCCAGAAAATGCTTTTTTTCTTCATTGGTTCAAAGACTGATGAATAGAATATATTACAAAATCTGTATTTCAGTAAAAATCTAAAATTATATAAGCTTGTTTTTTCATTTATAAAAATGCTAATTTAGTTTGTAGTTTTTGTTTTTGTTTTGTTTTTACCGTCTCCATACAGATGCCCCAAGCACCCTCTCGCGGTACTAACGTGGCTACCAGTAACCTAAGCCTTGATGAAAACCCTTGACTTAAATATTTTTATGATCATGTATTGTTCATGCCTAAAAACATGTATGAAATACATATTTCTTTGCATTTAAATGTATCCAGGACCAGTTCTACGGGAGTGCTAGAGGGAATGAAATGAAAGCAAGAGCACCTTACTTGTAGCTATAGAAATGTATAATGATGAAACCTATTTTCCAGACGCCCCAGTGTGTATTTGTGCTTACTCTCTGGAGAGCTTTAAAGGTTTCTATTTTCAGCTTGTTTTTGTAGCATTGGTCAATCACTGACATTTCTGTTGATTTCTTGAACGGCTAAGCAGAGGTGTTTATGTTCGAATCCATTCACTGCTCAAAACGCCACAGTGCTACATGCTTGGCAGTCTCTCAATATAACAAAAAAAACTATAACATGATTCAAATAAGAAAATCACTGTGTAGTGTAGAGCTTCATAGATTATAATGGACATTTGGAGATAGCGATAAACTGAAATGAGTGACACTTTTTAGTGATTAGGTCTAGTCTTTGCATGCTTTCTTGGCTATAATCCATTCAGAATTTGAATAGGTGTTGTTTTTAATGAGGCTAATAAAAGGACCAGTGACCTCATTGCAATGGTAGTGATAACCATAAAAATGGACCGGGCAAAACTGTCAAGAGATGTGCATTAAGGCTAGAGCACCCTCACATATTTCAGAAGCAACCTCAGTAATTTGATTCAGGAACCGGGCAAACCTGTATCTGGAAAAGTAGGAGAAATTATTATTTTATATTTGTTACATTTATACATTTACCCCGTATATTAAAGCCTTGTGTGTAGTGCTCCCACTGAACGTGCTTTAAGTGACCATGCATGGTCCTCTCAGATACCATGACCCAAATAGCACACAAAAGTATGACCAAATTGAACCCCAATATTTAATAATTATAAATATTTTTAATTAATTTTTTAAGTAATGTATTAGGTCTCTGCATTGTTCCAGAGACGGCTCTTGTGGAAGAATTAGCCTACTTCTAATTTGACCAAAGAAAACTTGTAAAATTGATTTTTTTTTAAAAATGTATATTCATTTGTAAAAAAAAATTTCAATGTTTGTTGAAGGTGCACAATTCATAATCAAAACTCTGAAAAAGTCAATATTTAACTTTTTTGGGCAGCATTTTGTGTATACAGTTCTAATTTTAATTTTGGTTTTCAGCATAGCATTTAAAACACAACCGTTCTTTTAAAAAAAAATTCGTTATGGTTAAAAAACGAAGAGAAATGGATGCTTACTGTACATAATGTAAACAAATATACAAAAATTGGTGTAGCCTCGATGGGCATCAATGCTGTCAAGTCTCATGTGCACCGTGCTAGCGACAAGGCTGTCGTTGGCTGCACCTGTCCATCGCCAGTTCTTCAAAAATGTAATTAAATTAATTTCAGGATTCCTGCATATACCCTGATTTAAAATGGCGGTTTTCTATTTTAATATATTTTAACATGTAACTTAATTCCAGTAATGACATCACTGAATTTTCAGCAGCTGTTATTTTAGTTTTTAGTGGCTCATGATCCTTCAGAAATCCTTCTCTGCTGCTCAAGAAACCTTTATCAGCGTTGAAAACGGTTTTGTTTTTGGATTATTTGAAAAGAACAGTGTTCATTTGAAATAAAAATCTTTTGTAACATTATTAACAAAATTATAATGTGTAATTGTACATGTATCATTTCTTCGACCAGGTCTGCTAACTGCCACTTTGACATTGAGTGGCGTGGGAAGAAGATAACCCTGCGTGCCAACAATGGAAAATATGTGGCTGCCAAAAAGAACGGACAGCTGGCTGCCACGATTGACACGGCAGGTGGGGTGTGGGCTTATACACCATTTCCGCTGTTTCAACCTTTTGTTTGGAAACCCTGCTGTGATTAATAAACTTGATGGTAGATTGCCCCTCAATCTGTGGTCATGTTGAGTGGAGCATTTCAATAGTGCAATCATATTCCCGCTTGGCTATTGTGGCTCAGTTCTGAAAAACTGCTTTTTCAGGAGAGACTGAGGAGTTCCTGATGAAGCTCATCAATAGGCCCCTCATTGTGCTGAGAGGGGAGCATGGCTTCATTGGCTGCAGGAAGGTAACCGGCACCCTGGACTCCAACCGCTCCTCATATGATGTCTTCGGGTTGGAGTTTAGAGATGGAGCCTATAGCTTGCGAGGTTTGTTTACACTTTATTAATATTTTTAGTTTCTTGCTGAAAAGGAAATTTTCACATAAGACTTTTCTTGATACCTTGAATCCCTTCTCAGACTCCACTGGGAAATACTGGATGGTGGGCAGTGAATCGAACGTGCTCAGCAGTAGCGACACCCCGGTGGACTTCTTCCTCGAGTTTTGTGACTACAACAAAGTGGCCATCAAGTCAACTGAGGGGAAGTATCTGAAGGGCGATCACGCAGGTGTTCTGAAGGCCAACGCCGATGATCTGGACACCTCCACTATGTGGGAGTACTAAAAGAACTTAAGTAACCACTGTGGCTTTTGCTTTCCATTTTTTTTCCCCTTTCTGTTATCCATTTTGAATATGGTTTTTGAATACGAGTGAGCACACAGGCTAACAGGTGGAGGGTCATACTTCTAGTCATGTTTACTCTATTCTGTCTAAATACTTCAGAGGTTGTGTGCCACAGTATTACCAGTGTTCACTGACGACGACTGGCCAAAACTGGGACTTAACTGGCATCCATATTTGTTTTGTGTGGTTAAGCACATCTAATGTCATCTCTAAATCTGTCGTAATAATTGACTTGCATTCAAGTCAGTTGGCTCTCTGGAAGATCGACCACAGGATCTTGATTTTGACCAGATTGTAGTGTGATCCTTCTTCCTAGTCTTTGCACAGTCCTGTATGAGCCTCACACTCTTAATATTAACACATAGCGAAACGTTAAAGAAAACCTTGTGACTGTGAGCCATTGATGTAATGCCTCCCGCTGTATTGCCAGTTATATGTACATACCCTCATGATCTGAGGACTTAGGCAATATTTACAGGTAAATGTATGAATGTTGTTTTATTTTTTCTTTTCATAGACTTGACAGAGTTATGAAGGAAGCTCTCAGAACACTGAAACTAGTGGTGAACTACACTGTTTTGTTTTCTTGTTTAAGTTTGGCTTTGATTGTTTAATGCCCCACTGTCTGCGTCATTAGAAAAAAAATGTTAATGTTTAAAAAGAGGAAAAACCTAAAGAACTGGATTTGTATCATACAGTCCCTAGTTTTAAAATTAGGGTTACGCCTGGAATTGCGAATGGGCGGAAAAAAATAAATATGGATATTAAAATGGTAAACGTTTTCTGCAACTCGAAAGTGATGTTAATCGTTACGTTGTGTGCTGTAGCTGTGCGTGTGAAGATACCGACGTGAGGTATGTTGTTGCAGGTTCAACAAAGTATTTATGCTGAATTAAACCACTTTTCCTTCTTAAACCTGACAAATCTCAAAGGAATGGTGGGTCTGGGTTCACTGGACTTGTGCAGTGGTCTAATCTGGAAAGGTGTCTAAAAAAAGTCACCTAACATATAGAGTGTTGTTTTTTTGTTTTTATGTTGAAGGCACAGACATTATCATAAACCTTATTCCTTCATACACATTACAGTACATAATGAAGACATTAACACCAAACACCAGATTGATTGAAGATTTAAACCTGAGGTTAAACTGGGTCTTAATTACCTTTCAGGTGTGCATCAAACTAACAGAGCCACTCTGAGCTGAACGCAGTAAGAACTTTAAAAAAAAACATTTTAAGAGCGATCATTTCACATGATGAGGATCATTCTAAGTGAATGATAATGACTGTGTCTTAAAAGGTCATCATGGGGGGAAAGACATTCCACATTATACTTTGTAAAGTCTTTACAGATGTCTTTTTATATTGTTTTGATAGTATTGTTATGTTTCCTCATGTGCCATGGGTACAAATGAAATCCAGAAATAAATATGGTTTGAATATGAAACTGTCAGTGTTTTTTTTTCTTTTTCTGGTGTTGTGAAAACAAACATTAAAAATGTTGGTTCTCTTGAAGTGTCAAAGCAATCACGTTCCCTCTAGTGAAGTGATATGGTTTAGTAGTACTAGTAGTAGTAGTAGTAAAAGTATTTAGCCAAATTAGTCATCAACCTGTCCATACACACATACACATAATACAACTGTCATAGCTAACTGTCACAAGCTTGAGCAGAGTTCGGTGAAGTATGACTACAGCTCTCCGAGTTTATTTTGAAAGCTTACCCTGCTGCAGCACAATGAGAGGAATTTGTTTTCTCTCGAGACCGCTACTCCATCTTTCTTTTTTTAACTTTTGGCGCTTCATCAATGAGGCTTTTGTTCTGTTGTTGCTGGAGCAGCAGAATGATGTCGACCCTATCTGCTGAGTTATTAAAACAACAAAAAGATTGTTTATTGAAGTTAAAGAAGCCTAAAATTGTAAATGAATGGATAGTGTACAATGAAGAGCTTCAGTATCTAAAATGCAGATAGAAATACAAATTGAAAGCATGTGTTCTTTTCTGCAAGCTATAAAAAGATTCAAAATCCTCAATAGATCCTCAGAGAAGCCAAGTCAATGTGAATAGAAAAAAGAATTAACACATTTTTTTTTTAAATGACTACCCAGATCACATAGTATGTAAAAAAAAAAAAAGAAAGAAATACCACAATGCAAGTCCCACAGTGAAATATGATTTTTCTTTTAAGTACAAATTGGATTTTCTTGTTAAATGTACTCCAATAATCTGATAACTTGCTACTGTAGACTGACCCCTTCGGTGTATATACACCCATCCCAAAGATAAAGAGTGTGCATCATATTCTTTAAGATGGAAAATTAGGTTTATTGAACTTTTTACCTAATTGATTACCTAATTTAAGTTTATTGAAGTTTAATAGATAGGCATGCACCAGATTGACTGGTAGACTAATTAATCTTCATGAGTGTTATATAATATAAGATTACAAACACAGCCTAAACGTGAGCATTGAAGACCACACCATGAGCTTTTTCATTCTGGCTTTCAAGCAAAAGAGACTGAAAGGGTTAACTGATCCGGTCTGGCTGACAGGAGGACCACTGTTTCTATGGTAACTCGGAGCATGTAACTTGAAGGGGCTCTACTGTGGGGGTTGATGGTGGGGCTGGAACTGCAGTTTTTCAGGTGGGCAGACAGGGATTTTTTTCTTTTAGCCATTATTTTCATTGAGACGTGCAGGCTGAGATCACAGAAGGTGAATTCAGATTCATATGATAGACCGGTGTACAACATTTGAATACACACATCAGAGCAGAAAAACAGCTTTTGCACAGATGTGACAGTAACAATCGGTGGGAAAAGAACAATGTTTGCATTGTGACAAATGTCAGGACATTTCTCTAATTATGCATGAGGTTTCTAAGTTTTCCATGTATTTGCATTTTTGTGATATGCATGGAAAGAAACATGACCTACTCACAAGGTACACTGCTAATATTTAAAGAAGACTTCTATCCATGACTTACATTTCAAACTGCTGTAGTCACTCGAACTTATCTTACAACATTTTAGCTTGAAAATGCTTATTTTGCATTTCAAAGTTTCAGTTTTTATTTTCAATATAAATTTTCGACATTCAGTTTTGTGTAAAAATGTCAACATTGGGCATTCATATCAAATATGGAATCAAAGACTTATTCTTGTAATTCCAGCTCATTAATCACAGCTGAAATGTTAGCTTAAAAGGACAGTTCACCCAAAACTGACAGTTCTGTTATCATTTACTCAGCCTCATATTGCTCCAAACCTGTATGAATTTCTTTCTTGTGTTAAACACAAAAATATATTTTGAAGATTTAAGTTTTTTATGCTCACCTAAGCTGCATTTAATTGATAAAAATTTCAATAAAACAGTAAAACTGTGAATTACCATTTTGAATTACATTTTTGTATGTTCAAATAGAAAACGATTGTTTATTCCTCTGATGGTAAAGCTGAATTTTCAGCATTACTCCAGTCTTCAGTGTCATATGATCATTCAGAAATCATTTGAATATGTGGATTTGTCATTCAAGAAACATTTCTTATCAATGGTAAAAAAAAAAAATAATAAAAAAAATGATTTGCTGCTTAATATTTTTGTGAAAACATTTTCTCCCAATATTCTTTGATGAAAAGAAATGTCAAAATATTTGAAATTCATCCAAAGACGATTCAGTGTGAAGAAAAGCTGAAGAAACACCCGAGTTTCCCAAATGTGAGATGATGAGTTATAGCTTAGTTATTCTATAAGAATAGGAGAGCAATAACGGTCATTCAAAAACATCTGGCACTGAGTTTATTCAGAGCTCAGTAGCCAAAAACAATGTACTTGTATAGAAAGTAGTCACATGTCACAATGTTTTCATAGTCACATGACCATCACTGATTCTGTGTGACCACCGTCTACATCGCCACGGGGGGTGATGATACTCTCATGACTGTAAGTCCAGCCCTTCACACCATCAGTACTTTAAAAAAATCAAAAGGAGGAAATCTTAACATTACTTTCCTTCAGGGTGAGTATTAGATACACTGACCATCCCTCTGGAAATTATTTGTACATTATCATTACGATGATGAATTTTAATCTGTCTTCAGGGAGACCTGATCCATATCTACAAACCCCAATGTCACTGTTAAAATTCAAGGTTCCAAAAGGAGTTTTTTGCAACAACGGCATAGAAGCAGGATTTTTGGTTCCCCAAAAAACCTTTCAGTTATCATAATAAGAATTCAGTTATTACTGAAATTTTCTTCAACACAAAGACAAAGCAGTTATTTTAAGAACTGTTCACTGAAAGGTACTTTGGGGAACCCAGAATTCCCCTTTTAAAACCTTTTTTTAATGAGTGTTCCAGAAGTGGGAAGAACAATTTTGGGCTCCCAAAAACATTTTAGTGAACACTTATTTAAATATTTCTTCATGTGAAGAACATTTTAATAATAACAATTTTTCTCTATAAAGAATTTTTTGTCCTATGGAAAGGTTCCATGGAGGTTAAAGGTTCTTCAAGGAACCGTCAATGCCAGCAAATAACTTTTATTTTAAGAGTAAGAGACTTGATGAAACACGAGGAAGAAGATTCAGGGGCACAGATCCAGTTTCAGTTTCAGCACAAGCTGCCAGGGTTGACCCTTCACACCTGAAGGCCTACGGGCCTAAAGACTGTCCATCTGCTGGCCCATTAGGAGGTTACAATGTCAAACTGAGACACTTCATTTACATGCACCGTGTCAGGTGTGGTACACTGGTGCTCAAATACACCACCGATAACAGATGGTAGAAGATGGACAGATTATTCTGATCCTCTCAGGATTGTGTTACACTTCAGCACTGACTTGCTGCTGGTCGTTCCTTCTAGTTTGACTGACACCACCTGATTTCACCAAAAAAAAAGGGGGGGGGGATGAGTGAGGATGAGTTATATGCTTTAGGAGGCGTCAGGGGTCTGAATAAAGCCCGGGGCAGAGGGACTGATGCCAGCAGGGAGGAGAGCAGGAGGTGAGGATCCTGTGGGCTCCATTAGTAAACAAGAGCTGTGGCTCTTTTGTAAAGCACTGGGCAAGAGGACTGGAGTCCCGCTGCACTGCAGTCAAGCCAATGGACGAGTCACGCAATACAGCACAATAAACAACCCACTTCACAGGCATTATGGGTCTACATGCTGAATAACAGCTTCATGTTTGACAGGATATTGATCTTTGGCACTGAAAAGCCTACATTTTTGAGCAGCTCTACTTTATAAATCAAAAGAGCCAGTTCCTGTATGATTTTGTCAGATTAGCAGGTCCACATGGATTATGTGCCAGAAGAACTGCAAAAGTGGCATTGTCATTCACAAGTTTTACAGTCACCTTCGCATTTTCATTTATTGAAAAACAATGATGCTTTTAGCTACCAGTAAGACTGTAACACTCTTTGCATAAAGGTGTGAACACATTTAGCTTTCGAAAAAAAAAATTCGGTCTGGCGAAGTGCATTCACCTCATTAGGAATCTGTATGGTTGGAAATCTTTGTTTAACTTCGAACACAACTTGACCAATTAATCATCTTTGCCCATGACATTTTGCTGAAATTTAGCTGATGTGATCGCACCTTAACACATTGGATCATGTTTAAATCAATCCAGCAAATCATTGTAGAAAATATATTTGGAATATTTCATCTGGTCTTGCTGCTAAGAATTAAATGCGGACACAAGTCTTTTTTTTCCATATATGAACAGGGAAAGCAGGAGATAGTAATTACAAGTTTATAAAAACTCAACAGATCTGAATTTAAAAACAAAAACATCAATTAGAGAGACTGTCAAGTTCACAATGAGTATGTACCAGAACAAAGAAATTTCTATTTTCTAATTAAAGGGGTCATATGATGCAATTTCAAGTTTTCTTTCTCTCTGGAGTGTTACAAGCTTTTCGAGAATAGATAAGATCCCTAAAGTTGCAAAGACTAAAGTCTCAAACCAAAAGAAATAGTCTTTATAAAAGTTTAGACTCGTCTACACCCTCCTATAAACACCTCGTTCAAACGCACCCCCACATGTCTGTCACGATGTGGGAAGATTTGCATAACACCGCCCAAATGTTCACACAAAGAAAGAAGGCATAACTTTTATTCTCACTGTAGTGTTGTTGTTGCCGCCGGCACCATGTCTTGAAGACGCTGTGTTTCGTTGTGAAAGCAAAACTACTTTGTTCGGTCTTCCAAAAGAGGACATGACTAGAAATCAGAGGTTAAGTTGTATTTACAACACTGTTACAGAACAGTTCGACCCAAATGTTTAGATGTGTGCAGCGCATTTTATGGAGGACGAGGACTGTTTCCTGGAAGCGTAGCCTACAATGCCAGTGTTCTGACAAATAATGCTGACGCACAGTCTGTATGTTTACATATTTAAATAATATGCCATTGATGATTCAAACGTGAGTTCTGAGCAGTGCTAGTTGTTTGTCATGTCTCTGATCAAAAATGCAGACATGGTTTTATGTTTACGCAATGCAACGCAACACATAAAAAGACAGTATAAGTCATAATGAATCAGTAATCACGTCCCCGCTGGATGCAACACATGCCCGGTTTGTAATGGGTTTTATTGGACACGGGATCTCGGTATGTTTAGGGGCGTAACATTTGCGTCACAGGTTTGAGGTATTCGGCCAATCACAACGCACTGGACAGCTGGCCAATCAGAGCACCTCGCTTTTCAGACTGATGAGCTTTGTAAAAAAACAACACGACAGAAAGGCAGGGCATAGAGGATAAACAATAATGTAAAATATGTGGAAAGTAATGTTTTTTTTAACCTTAAACCACATAAACATTGCATTACACAGAATAACCAAAATATTGTTCTTTTTTAGCAATGTCATATGACCCCTTTAAATCTGAATATTGTCCACTATCACATTTACATCTGCTTACAGTTCATGTTTCATTTTCCTTTGTGATGCAAACCAGTTAACCACTAGCGCTGGACAACAAACTGAATATTCACAATTTACCCCAATATAAAATTGTGAATATTGCAATGATTTTTCAGAAATCCTTCTAATATGCTAATTTGCTGCTCAAGAAACATACCATACTATAATTTTGATGAAAACAGTTGTGCGGTATAATATTTTTGTAAAAATTTAGATTTTATTTTTTTGACAAAGAAAGACCAGCATTTATTTAAAACAGTAAGCTTTTTTAACACTTTCTTTTCTGTGACTTAAGATCAATTTAATGCATCCTTGCTGAATAAAGGTATTAAATTCTTAATATCTTTCGGATTCCAAACTTTTGAACAGTAGTGTAAACATCAGTAGCAAAACTGGTCCTACAGTTTAATTTACAGATCTGAAATGGCATCAATATCCATCTCAACTAATAATTTAGGCATTTACATGAGGAAAGATGCTGAATAAGAAAAACCCTGGAAGAAAAAAAACTTTAAACTTGTTTAATGACTGCAGTTGATTCTTTTGATGACCTCATGAGGAACGTCATTGGAAATCCCAGCCGAACCAACATATATTTAGAATTTTAGAAAGCAGCCCACATTGACTGATACCACAAACAACCTTTACATTTCAATCAAGTTCTTTGTTTTATTGAACTGAAAACTAACAGGCATTTCTATTATTCACTCTGTATGCTGTTCAAAAAATGCCTTTCAACAAAGATGCAAATCCAACCGGCATCCTTAAAACTCTCCAGAAAATCAGTTTGGGTCCTGTTACAAAATACGTAGAAAAAAAACAGCAAGGGCTAACAGTTAAGACACAGAAGCCTGGATTTTTTTTATTTTTTTGTAGTTCAAATGTGACGCTTTGTACCATGGTGTCCTCAAAGAGGTCTGAAGAAGCGATGTGGTGGTCCATAGTGCATAGGCATATTGAAGTCAAAGTTCAGGTTATGTGGGTTGTAATTTACTGGGGGGAGGTTGGCCAACGGGGGCACATAGGGGGCTGGAATGGGCTGAAGGAAAACACGCTGTGGCCCGGGCAGCATGACCTGGGGGATGAGCAGTGGGGCACGGACGGCCTGAGGAGCTACATTAGGGGCCTGCAGTGTTACCCGAGGGCGCTTCGCTGGGATGGGCTCAGGGGGAGGTCCCACTCTCTTCCCTGTGGTTTCTGAGGGAAACATTACAAAATATCATTAGAAACCACTTGAGTTTAGTTGGCCCACTAAATTTATCAAGCTGAAGAACACTGACCTGACTGATTGATCTTCTTATTCAGCTCAGCTTCACCCTCTTTCTGAATCTCCTGAATGATTCGCTCATCATCTTGCTGTGGATTGAAAAAGACACAGAAAGTGAAAGGGGGAGAAGAAATACAAAATGATAGCAAACAAAAAGTCTTTCAAAAAGCAGGGAGGATTCAAAGCCACAGCCAGGACCAAAATGGGACATCAGATGAACTTGGGAGGAGTCCACTTCATCAGTCAAACACAAAAAAGCTCAAGTTCACCAGTCACCCTGGAGTATGGTGCCAGATGATTAGGCACGGCTCTGAATGGAGGGGTAATTGCAGCCCCCCGGCTGCCAGCAGGACGGCCCCCTGACTGTGCTCTTCACACAGAAACACCATTCAAATGCCATAACCGGATAATCTGTGGAACTTCTGGATTAACCGGAAAAGGATTTCTCAATCATGCACACTGCTTACGGATGGTTTCCCCAAAAATGACAATTCCATCATCATCTACTCATCCTCAAGTTGTGCCAAACCCAAAATGCTTTGTTCCCACAGAACAACAAAGGAAGAGAGCGAGCAGAATGTCCCGTCACATTCATGTTAACCTATGTTCAAACTTAGCATGTTCATGGTACATATAAGTTTTCCTTGTCATCCTTCTTTTATAGTGTAGGCAAAATGTTATTTTCAATTATGTGCTTGACTTCCAAAGTAATATGAAAACAAGATGACTGATAAAAAAAAAATCATTATTTGGCTGCATTCAACTTAACAATGATGCTTTTGTTTTGATGGTTTCGCCCCTTCCCTGTATATAAAATATAATAAATAAATTATAATATATAAAATAATAAATTATATAATATAATCCATTTTATATATATATATATATATACACTTTTAATTCCTAAAAGTATATAAATAAATGATGTTTCCAAGGCCAAATTCCAATTCCAATTTTTTACCATAAACCACATTTATTATTATTTTTCTATCTACTACTTTTCTATCTAATAAATGGAAAAATGATCAGCATGTTGTGAATAATGAATGAGCTCTTTGTGCTTTAGACATTGCAAACGGAGTGCTAAAGATGTAGCTCTCAGCAGTCTATTATATAATATGAGGCTAATGCATGACGGTTGACTGTGCTAACTGCAGTAGAGACCTCTCAGCACTCCTAATCCATCAACACGCACTCAAGTACCTCTCATGTGTTATACTCTCAAAGAGTCCTGTATACAAAACCAACGCAAAACCATTATCACATATATCACCTGGTGTTTATGCTAAGACTGAATCACTCTTAGAACGCACTTAGGATCTATCAATCCATCACATCACGCCTCTCCAACGTGTTAATGAATTGCAATTTATTATCTAAACAAATATGCAATTAAAAAAATAAATTAAATGTTTTTAAAATTTTAATGTTGGTCTGTTAGTTATAAAACAAATCAAATTTAAAAAGTAAATAAATAAAAAAAATCAAAAAGCAAATCATGTAACAGCTTCAAACACATTACAAACTGAGGGTCAGAAAGAAGCAGCAGCAAGCACCTCATGTTACAAACACCCTCAAGGTTAGTGAACAAAAGACTTGAACATGTTTTACACTAAACCTGTTGTAAACCGAGCAGATGTATAGAGACTAAAGGTGTTTGCTGCTTTTCAAGGATGATCGCACACTAACATTGAGCATGAAAGGAAATCTGGAGTGTAGGGTGTCATTTACCGTGGGGTCCGTCCACAGCGAGCACTTCTTGCAGTGTCGGCAGGGGGCACCAGGCGAGCGAGCGTGCTGGCAGAAGTGGTTGTAGCCGTTAATAGGATCCCGGCAGAGGTAGCACATGAAGGCGCCGCAGCGACACGACATCCGGTTGCAGCCCTCCGACTTCACTAGACCTGTGGCACACTTGTGGCACTTCCTGACACGGGCAGCGGTCATCTTTTCCTCACTGGCCATGAAACAAAACACAGTTGGGTTCAGTTTACATGCAAACTTCCAGGAAAAAAACTGTGAGCTGCCTACCTAGACTGAATTTTAAGTAGTGGTCAACAGATGCTGATATCTTGGAGAGTAGGGGGGTCAATCGTTACACACTATTTAAATATAGATTTGTTTTAATAGCAAATAATGCAAGGATAACAATGAAATATATTTATTTGACGTAATACTTACTAAAATAAACAGAAATGTTTCATTATAATATGAAACAGACAAAAAAAACTTATCAGGATCAACCAAATGCTGGATTTTCAAAAGTATAAAAATTAGTAAGTAAAAATATTTTAAGTTCACGGCATAGAATCTTAAAAAATTCGTTCCTTGAGTTTTACAAGGGAAAAAAGCCAATATTTTAATTTAAGCTTCAGTTATTTGGGGCTTTTTAACATATATAAAGCATACTGGTATTGAGGTATATTATCTTGTATTTGTGAGACCATATTTAATTCATATCTCAGTCAGGGTCCCTTTCCCTTCTCTATAAATGTAAGCAACAGAAAAGGTTCGGGGTAAACAGGATGCACAGTCTTTGATTCATGAGTATGACAGGAAGGAAGCCAGGCGATCACATCCTGTCCAGTCCAGAGACTGAGCAGCAGTGATAGGCTGCTTTCACACTGCGTCAGTTTACAGAGACACCCACGCTCCAGTACACTTCCTCATGAGTGCTTGCTGTGCACAGGGGCAGCTCTGGATGCCATGTATTTGCAAACATAACACTCAAGGGAATCCATCATAGACAGCGAGTGTTTTAGCCTGCCATGAGAAAGGCCTGGGGAAACCGCTGACTCAGCATTAGGGATGCTAATGATCTCCCAGGTGGTTCGCCATACTACCGAGTACCCTCAATAGTGCACGGATGAATTATTAACAAGCTTGCTCTATGCTAAGAGTTTTCAGTCGGGCACTTACAAGGCCACGCGCAGTCGGATCTCGTCCCTCTCCAGCACCTGCTCGCAGGTCTTTCCCGCGTGCTCCTTCCACACCACATGGCACTTCCTGCAACTCTCCTGAGGAAGGGGACACGAATAAGCATCTGTGTTATTGATCACAATTGCAATGCACACTGGAAAGAGAAACACCTGGACCACATTTCATTCAGCCAGTGGGAAAAACTAAGATTACGTTTCTGTTGTTCAGTCACCTCTGTGCATACAGAAGCAGCCGATGTTCCCAGCATTGTTTCAAAGGTGCATATTGCTTCCTACCCCACATAGGGCACAAGTGTCTATAAATTATATCAGCTACCAGTACTATTATACACAATATAACTGCACATACATCAACATGACAATATATAGATGCTTTTAAATACCTAGCAATAGGATGATGCAAGGCTATGTGATTTCGTTTGGCTATTTTACTGTCCAAGAGCTGAAAATAGCAAGTCTGCTTCCTTAACAAACAGCATGATTTGAGTAATTAATCAAGAGCCTAGAATAAACAGGGTGACATGCATGTAAGTCTAATGCTTCAGGTTAGAGGTTTATTCACTTTCCTAAAGGGAAGCATGTTCAACAGCTTGCCTTTGCAAACAAATAACTAATAAAGGTTGAGCATGGCCAAAAATATGACTGTCTACAACAAAAGGCTATAGAATTGTAAATTATAATGATGAAGTAATCTAAACGGGTTTCTTTTATAAAATATCACAGACTGAGGGTGAACTGCTCCCTGCCCTTCACTCCGGATGAGACTTGTCATCAGTCTGGCTGCTTAGGAACAACATTTTTCATCTGTTCTGTTTTAGCCAGGCCTGCCCACAATGCTTTGCCTTTCAGCTGACTGGAAAGGACATCCGAGGTCAGCCTGTGAAGACTATGTAAACGCCTGCGCATTTCACAGCCACACAACTGGCTATTAAATTAGGATGTACCGGACACTTCTACATTTGCTACAGTTCTTCATCACATCTGACAGTCTGTTAAAGACTGTAGCCAAGTAATATTGTCAAATTCATGAAAAATATTAGTCTCTAATGCAGCTGCTATAGACTCCTCAGTCTGGAACCCAGAGTAAGAGAGATCCAGCTATCCACTGAGAGCTCTCTAGCCACTGATGCTTGGTAACAGCCCCCATTGGTAAATACCATTAGCATAAATAATTTAAGATAAAGCTGAATATTAATGACAGTGACAGATGATAAATGACAACTAATGTGCAACTTTCTAGGATAATGAGTATGACTCATCTTAAATAGGAAACGTAGCAACATGACGAACAACACTAGTGGCTTCCTCAGAAATATATTTATGAAATCCAGCCTCAGGCCGCATGTTGTAGAAAACATAAATCACCAGTCATCAGTATCTTTGTGAAAAAGCTGTACCGGAAAACTATAGAAGAAATGGTGAATGATGCAAAGATCAGGCCAGACAATAGCCAAGAGGGGTAAAGCATGCCATGGAGACACGAGGAGGTGTGACCTAGAGTCGTGTAGTAATGTACTGCCCCCTAGTGAAGCACAACAGCATAGCATGGGAGGCCAACACCACTGAACTGACAAGACACTTCCAGATATCATTCTCACAAATGAAATACAACATGGACAGACTTGTTTTTGCGAAAACAAAAATAAAAATGCATTTAATAATAAATCAAGTTACATTTATTTAATAATCAACACTGAAATAAATTCAGAGTTTCATATAAACATTTAAATTGCACATATGGCAGGTTTTTATATCAACTTTTTGATGCTATAATTCTTTTCTACTCCAATTGGTTACTGAAATGTAAACATTTAAATGGTGGCTGTAATAAAAATTATGCTCATGATTTTAAGATTAATGGAAACATACAATAAATCATTTAGTATATAAAGTAAAGATATAATTATTTATATTATAGTGCCTACATAAAAAAATGAGGACATGTGAGGACATAAGCATCTCAAAACAAAAAAAACAAAAAAAAGTTTTAAAGTGATTCTGAAACTTTAAAACAAAAATTTAAGAGGCTAAATTATCTTTTCTTGACAATGATTCTAGAGTTTGTCACTAAATGGCATGTTTGGCACGAGTTAACAGGAAGTGACTGTGGCTCTCAAGTAAGGTGATTCTCACAGTCAGGAGTGTGCCTCTGTTTATATACATGACTAAAAATACAGCGGTGACATCACACTGACTTCACTTTAAACATTTAAAGTGTTTCCTGGTACAAAGAATACCTTGCAAGGCCAGGCTGACACTTCCTGATCAGCAGGGTGCACACTCTGGAAACGGGGCGGCGTCACTCAGGTCGCCCCTGTTATGCAGCAGTTCTTATCTGTTCTTATCTTAACACTCATTCAAAGCAAAAGTATGATTTATGGAACCTATTTGCTCTTTCATGATTTCTAAGCTGTCATCTGACCCTTTTAGCAAAAAGTACTACGGGACTGAAGAAAAATAAAAAGTTTTCTTCCAGAGAAAGTCATCAGACAGGCTGGAGTGCCATCAATTGGAATACATCCATGTACATGATCTATCTACATGATACATCTTCATTTGTAGAAGAAATGTGACTTTGCAAACTTCATTTAATTACTAAAATACTGTTGAGCTACAGGAACCTTCAAACCACACAGGATGCATGTAACGTTCGTCCGCACAAGCCTAAGGGTCTGTTTTGTGTAACAAAGATAGAAAAGGGTTGACATCTAGCATAGCGATCAAAGTACCACAACAAACTGGAAAAACAGCTTATGTGACAAGAGGAAAACGGCTTTAACGGCAAGTCTTTATCTCAACAAAACAAGCCCAAGGTGACAGCTGTGGTCATGCTACATATTCTTCTAACATAAATCTGATTCACCAAAACGAACAACCCCCTATTTCCTGTTAATCGCTGTGTGCATACCTCTCATTTAAGCTGAAACCTTATAACCTGAAACCACAGCTCTAGGTAGTCACGCTAGTTTTATCTTGACTGAACATATTTTTGTGTAAATTCAGTCCATTTGTCTCCTGGAGTCAGCTTTCATATCAGACGGAAAAGCCACCAGCATTCATAGTTTCTTACTTTTTGCAGTGGCTGAGTATTGTATCCAATCGTAAATATGCCAGTTCTGCATATGAATGTATGAAGAAATCAGAGACTTCTAAAACAGACAATAGGCCTGTTCTAATGTGAGAGCGACCCAACAAAACTAAAAAGCTCCCATTATAATCCAAAAACATAGTGAAAATAAGATATTTATTTATCCTCCAGTCTATAGACAGTTTCATTGATTCTATGAGCACATTCTTGAAGAAATCTCTTAATCTGCAAGACAAAAAAAAGATATTTTAAAGATGGTTGGTAACCTAACACTTCTGTAAATTCTAATAATCTCAATGGTAATAAAGGAAACAAATAATATAATGATTTCTGTCATAATCATGCAGCTGCCATGACACATTCCGCTGCATATGTGGCTAGTTCTCTAAAATAAAGCAGCATACACTAGTACAAAATGTGAAGTGTTGCAACATCTGTTCACTGCTTCTCTCCTGACCAGGCGTGCACAGCAGCAGGCCTTATAAGGCAGAAGAGGAGATTTGCTGAGCATCTGATTGGGGGGCTGCTTGTTGAGGAGAAACACAGGCCTGAATGAGCCTCACACACCCACAGACCTCCCTCAGCAACAGCTACATATCATAAAACTAGAACACAAACGTGTTTTTGATGAAACGCTCAAGATTTTAGGCTTTGGCTCATGATAAGTGCTGTGACGCAGGGCCAAACAAACACTGCTTCCTATAAACTCAATAATGGTCGAGAATGCAGCATGTCTGAACCAGATCCGGTCGATGGAATGCAATCCAAAGCATGTGACACTAAAGACTGGAGTAATGATGCTGAAAATTAGGTGTTATCATCATTAGAAAATATATTAAAATGGAAGATATATTTTAAATTATCTTAAAAAAAAAAAAAAAATTACACACTAATGTTTTACTATATTTTTATCAAATATACCCAGCCTTGATGAGCATAAGAAACTTACCAACAAATCTCACCAAGCCCAAACTTTTGAACAGAAGAGCATGTCGGATTATATGAAAGTTACAGTATGAATACTTAAATAGGCCGCTTTCGAGAAATCTTGGACTCGCATGATGCAGCTGCTGCTGTCTATCAAAACCAATATGAGAAACATCATGGATACATGGAAAATAAACCGTGCAAACCAGAAATAAGGGAATGTTGGCAGATCTGCTAACATCCAATCACTGAGGAAAAACAGCATTTTTGAAATGTGCAAACCTAAGAAAAAAAAAAAAAAGAAGGAAAAATCTGGGTCAAATATGAACTGTACTACATTTCAAATTTGAATGATCTGGCTCTAGCCAATAAAGGTCCTCGATCCACAACAAGGGGTGGAGCCACAGAGGCAGCGGAGAGGGGAAAGTGTGTCAGTTATACAACTTTCATCTCCACCGAGGGAAAAGAGTGAAGGGAAGGGCAGAGGAGAGGACATCTCCTCACCACTAAAGACAGCAACCTGAGGGCACACACCACTACAGACGAATGGGACATCAGACACAAGAGACAGAAGAGGAAAACAGACTGAAGTAATTCACTCGGCAATGGGATTTCAGAGTTTTCCTCAGCCGACTGCATTTACCACAAACAAATGTGGGCAAGACAGCTGCAAATATTTCCATACACAATGATCAGAAATGGAAAAATGTCACCCTCAATATTTACAATAGAGATGGCATTAATTTGGGGTCAGAAAATGGTTACCGTATATGGAACTGTAATATAAACATGCTTTAAGTAGTCCAATCATCTTAATAAGAAAGCAATGGGAGAATTTTGAGCAGGGTTGATCACACAAATTTGTTGCTTTTTCAAAAAGTACTTATATGTGCCATTAAGGTATTAAAATGTGGGCTACACATAACTTGTAGGGGTAAATAAAGTACAAAAATGTACCGTTTGGAAAGCTACTGCCCCAGTGACAGAGAGTGAACCAACAAAAAGCTGCTTGGTTTGAAAGGGATTTCTGTGTCAGCTGTGCTTCCTACATGGTTCACTACCAACAAATTTACCCATACATTTTTGCCAAATTTCACTAATGGGAGTGCACCTTAACAATGACAGACCATCAATAATGTAAGTGATGTGAAACGGTCTACTAAGAACAACAAGCACTTATACTTAAGCGGAAAACGGAAGTTTCTATTTCTACAGAACTGTAACGTTCCGTCATATGGAGTTCTGGAGAAAATATTGCGTAAAAACAGCTATTATTTTAGATCACAAATTGTTGAAACTTTGTACACTTAACTTTGTACACTTAGCATGTACTATTTTACCTAGAGGTCAAAGACATTAAGCACTTATTAAGTGCAGTACTTCTTGTTAATTAATGTTTTTTTGATGACATACAGAGGTTATGGTTCATAGGCCAACCCTTTGAAACACACATCTTTTCAGATGTTTAACCACTGAGCCTCCGCTTTTATTATAACAGACCGTTAATCAGGTGGCTGTGATTTGATACAGATTATCTACCCAAGAAATTTTTTCCCTAGAAGCGAGGCTTTGGAAAAGTCCTCATACTGCCAGCCAAGTCGAGCACTGCTGTGCACGGGAGCCCAGTTCTCCATTTTGATAGGAATGCCATGTTCAGAGTCAGAAAGAGGAAATGAAAGTGGGTCACATTATGAAATCATACCACACAACCGTTCTCAATTTCCCCTCGTCCAGTCCTGTGACTCCACCAGGAGGAAGACGGGTAGGAGGAGAAAATGGAGGTCCTGTCTGAGGGCACACTTAAGCTTTTGGCTGTGCCAAGAGGAAGGCCAAAGATGTGGCCGTTTTAAACAGTTCCCTGCCCCCCATCCGCCCTGCTGGGAGCTGCTGCAGAAGCGTGAGGCGGGGTTTAGCAGTGTAATCACCAGCAGATGTGTGACAGAATAAAACTGCACTGGCATCACAGAACAAGAGCGCCATCCAGTGGACAAGTGCACCGTAAACACAAAAGTACTGTTTTACTTAATGGCAGGATATTAAAGCCTTTTAAAGGGAAATGCCAACCATCATCTTCCCGTTCACATCAATAAGACCAGACTATTATCAACAAAGTTATTTTCAGAATAATTGCTGATGGACTACTGAATGATTAAAAATTCATAAATTAATGTACCATTACATCTCTGGTATGCACTAATTTTCAATAATTCAATGGTCCGGGTACCACTGCTTCACTTACATGGCATTTACATACGCAAACAAAAACATACAAACACAAATACAAAGTCTGATCTCATGCTACAGAAGTGGTTCTAAACCAGGGAGTGGGAGAGCAGCTTAATTGAAATGCTAAACACACACACCAGCAATTTTTTTCTAAGAAATACAGAGTATTGTGGAATCACAAAAACTATATACACATTTAATATAATAAAGGTCAACAAGAAACCTTTTCTCTTGACAGCCTCAAAGTGATGTGGGAAATGTTCTTCCTCAAAATGACAGGAACTCAAAACATACTTTACATTTAATTACAAAGTATGTGTACACACACCCTCAGCTTTCATGATGTTTGAAGGGCACTCATGATAGCTCACAGCCCTCCCACGTGTGTTTTTTCCTTTAAAAGTGATGGAGGGACAAACAGAGATAGACAGGGGAACGGAGATTGACAGATGAATGGAAAGATAGCCCTGACAAACTGCAGGCAGCTCTAACATTCCTCTCAGGAAACTAGCTGTGAGTTCAGAGTCTGAAAATCCACGAACACAGAGACAGACCGACAGCTCTCTGTGTCCGGGCACTGCCTGATACATTCCCCACAGCCCAACACTGATAAGACTCAAGACAAAACATCAAACGTACTTGAATCCAGTGTTGGAGAAACTAGTGTGAAACTTGTCAAGCAAACTACTCTTGAAAATCCTACTAGCTACTAACAAAAAGCAGGTGACCACATTAAACCTGCCTAAGGGAACATCCTCTGTCTCAGATATAAATCTATCCCATTATTATTTATAATTAAATTAAGTGTTTGTTTATCACTGTGATGTAAAGCTAGATTTTTAGTCTTCGGTGTTCCATGATCATTCAGAAATCTTACTAATATGTTGATTTGTTGCTCAAATTTTTTTTATTATTATTATCATCAGTGTTGAAAACTGATAAATATTTTTGTTGGAACCGTGTGCACTTTGGATGGGATAAATGCAGAGCACAAATTCTGAATATGGGTTATCATACTTGGCTATATGTCACGTCACTTAAATATAAAAGTGACGTGACATATAAGTACAAAGTAACACATCTATAGCAATCGTGGTAGCACTTTATTTTACAGTCCTGTTCCCCATGTACATACTATGTACTTATTATAGTAATTACAATAACTATGTAATAACTAAGTACTAACCCTGAACCTACCCCTAAACCTAACCCTAACCCATGTAGTTACCTTGTATTACCAGAACTTTCTTAGATAAATACACTGTAAATACACTGTAAGTACATGGAAGTACACGTACTGTAAAATAAAGTGCAACCGCAATCGTGTGGAAGTGCACAATACCAATATTAACCATAGACAGTAAAAGTAATGGACACAGCGACCCCATTGGAACTCAATTGAGAAAAGTGAAGCCCATTTTTAGCATTTTTTAGCACTTCCGTTTCTGATGCGCAGACTCAAACGAAGCTTGACGACGTCAGCAACCTGTCTGCCAGATGTAAATCTTCTAGTAGCTGTGCGTGCAAACTGCCATCGTTAATCTTGCAGAGACGGCGAGCTTGAGCGGGGAGTTCTTTGTCGTGAGTGAGCAGGAGTAAGTATTCTGATTAATTATTTTGTATAGTATTTTAAAATGTAACGCCAGTACGCCATATTAAGTTAATAGCCTGCGAGCTTCTCCTCCTGTCTGTACGGTAATGCGACAGAGAGTCGAGTGGTTATGACACAATCGTTAGCCTATTTTTTACAAAAACTGTTTATACGGGGCCATAATGTAACATAGAAGGTAATGGAGCCCTTTATACATTGTCGTGTATCTTTAGAAATAAATAATGGACAAACAGAGTCTTTAAACGCCTCAGATGTAAAGTTATTCGCTGTCAAAGTGACGCCAAAATGAATGGGAGTCAATGGGAATGCTAACGCAAGTGAAGTTCTGCTACAAGATGGCGGCACGTGGCCGACTTCAACTTCCGGTCGACTTCCTTGCCGCCTGGTATTAACAAGGATTGGTATAATATGTGTCACATGACTTAACTTGTGTCATCTTTTTCAAATTTATCCACACTGGAGAGTGTTTACAAAAAGCTCAGTTTTCCTTGATTAAAATGCTGTCCGAGTTTGGACGGAAGGCCAAAATGGAGATAATTGAATTTTAAAAACAGCTAAACTACTATCATCACACTACTGAAAAATGTAATGTAGTATCTCCTTTTAGCAGCTAATACAATTGATTTAGTTTTCTGAAACCTTGCTTCTCAGAGGCACAACAGGTTGTGATTTGTGATTCATATCCCAAGGTATAAGCCACATTTTCCCTGTTTTCATTGCCAAAACATCATGAGACAGTGGTATACCGGAATGCTGATTCATTTAGTTCTGCTAAACTTCCCTGACCCTGGTTAATCTCTGTTTAGGGTTCGGAGTGCTGAATATTTATAGCAGACATGATGAATGGCTGTCTCTGTTCTTGACCTGACCTGACTAATTCCAGCTGAGTAAACCTTGCCAATGATAAAATACCATTAGTTTCACATACACTAGCATGGTTCATTATGGGGCCTCAGACTGCAAACCACAGACACTGCTGACCTTTTCCACAGGCCTATGGCGCCACCAAGTGACCACTGTGGGGCTCAGAAATAGAAGTGGACAGAGGAAGAGAGAACCGATCCAGATCATGACAGTACTTTCATAAAGAGATGACTACAATGACTGAATTACACACACACACACACACACACAAACAAACACTGGTGTATCCAGGGACACGAACTAACCTTTCTGCAGCGTGGGTTTGGGCAACTGAACAGAGAAATGTCTTTATCCAACAGTGCTGGGAAGTTACAAAATGGACACCTTGAAAGGAAAGCGAGGAAAACAGTGATGATAAATCTCAAAACACTATAAGGATAACTTATGTGGATTACTTTTTTTGTCCTTTTTGGAGCTTGTTAGCTCTAGTTACTGTTCACTTTCATTGTATGGAAATTAGCAGTCTGGACATTCTACGAAACATCTCCTTTTGTGTTCTACCTTTGCATATAGCGGTCTATCAACACGTTTAACTCACCTGACCAGTTCATCAGCACAGGTGGCGGCTACGGCCTCCTCTGCCTGTCGCTCGTAATATTTGTACAGAATGTTTTCAGGTAAAACCTTCTCCAGCTCACTCGTAGGGAAGGAACAGGTGCAGCTCCCATCCATACAACTCAACTCCGACTGTACACAAACACATAAACCATTTTTACTTAATCTGAGAACAAAATACACTGTAAATGTAAAAATCAGTGAGCGCTTGAGTTGAGTATCTACACTACCATGGAAAGGTTTGAGGACAGTAAGATGCGTTTTTTATTTTATTTTTAAGACTCATTTAGTTGATCGAAAGTGATTCTATTTTAAATAAATAGTTCTTTTCTATTCATTAAGGAATCCTGAAAAAATATATCACGGTTTCCACAAAAATATTAAGCAGCTCTATTGTTTTAAACAATAATGAGAAATGTTTCTTGAGCAGCAAATCAGCACATCAGAATGGTTTTTGAAGGACCGTGACAAACAAACGATGCCAGAGCATCAGTAATCAATGTGAATTTAAATAGTATACCTTTTGTTTATGTTTACTAGAATGAAAATGAAACTAAGATGGGAGATAAACTGGGAAGCACCTAAAAAAGCACTGGGAAGATTACAGGGGAATTTTACAAATATGAGAACAGAACATGAACACTGTGCATAATGCCTGAAAACATAATGACATAATAATAGTCGTGACCGCACATACAGTTTCCAGTAATACAATTTAAAAGACATAAAGGTAACCTTAGAGACCGAACAGTCTAAACAGATGACTTACCCGTCCTGAGCCAAAAACTGCCTCCTGGGCGTATTTGACCAGACACTCCTTGCAGAACAGATGGCCATCTGTACACTGGGTCATCTCCTCGAAGGCGAACTCGCCACAGCAGCAGCCACACTCAATCAACTGGCCGTCCTGAGAGCACAGGTCAAAAGCGTCACATGCTCTCAACATAAGGTTTAGTATTATAATCTACGACACATTACAGGGCTGAGCGAGGTCCCTCTAATCTGCTTTAACAGCTCTAGCTGTCTATTTAATACAATAATTTACAGCTCTGGAAAGGGACAAAGTAACTCTCACACTTTAAATTAAGTTTCTTTTTTTATATTAACTTGTCATAAAAAGAACATAAACTGGCTTTTCAAATCCAACCTTTTGATACTGCTCTTCATTCACTTGCAAAGCCAACAGGAAATCTTCATGCTGAAAGCGGAGAAAAAAAACCTCGTAATTATTTCAACAATTAACAGCTCAGTTCACCACAACCCTATTTCTTTGGGTTATTGCAGGCAGAACCATCAGAAATAAATTGAAGAAGTGAGCCGTGCCAAGTACCTCAGCCATTTCCTTGGCTTTCTGCTCATAAAACTGCAGCTCTTTCATGAGCGACGGCTCCAGTGTAGTCTCGTTTCCGCGGCTCCATCTGCGATTCTTCTCCAAAAAGTACATCTTTCTCTCCAGTTTAAAAGAACCTGAGATGAACGAGATGCAGTGAGCATTGCACTGTGTACCTGGTTTCATTTTGCGCTCTAAAGGCATGCAGAAAGCAAAGAAATATGTAGTCACCCTGCTCAAACTTGAAGTCTATGAAGGCGCGCTCATTTGGCTCTCTCCTTCTCTTCTTCTTCCCTGAGGGGTCAGTGGAGTTCTCTTGCCACTTCTTGAGGGCTTCGAATAAGGCCTTCGTGAGTTACCAGAAAGATTAATGCCACACAAATGACTAGTGGTCAAACAATATGGGATGCCATTTTCTGGAGAGTGACATTTCCAGCTGCTCTGTGAAATTTCTCAGGTGAAAGAAAATATGAACTAATGATGCTACGGATGATAATGATATATCTGAAGCTATTCTACCAACTAGCAAACCAACCAACCCTTAAACAACTTTTTTTTTAAACAGCCTTTTTATTATGTATTTAAACACAAATCTCACTGAGAAAGAGTGAGCAGTTCATCCCTCTGTTTTGCGCGGTTGGAAAGTTAAGAATCTCCACCCACACAGAGGTCAATGTAACACCCAAAGGCTTGCTATTGGTCAGCACTGTGCATTTGTGTGTCCAATTCACCAAACTTAAACCCGACGGAAAATTCACATTGGGAAATTTCTCTGTTGATTCCGCGGGTGTCGCTCTCGAAATTTGGCAATAATTTGGAAATTTGGCATGTAATAAATTGCTTGCATATTTAAAGGTATTAGTGCATTAATCTTATAACAGGTTACAGCCAAAGGATTTAGTTCATCACAGTCATTTGTAACATTTAAAGCTAGCACACAAAAAAAGTATGACAATTATTCAACGATCATCAAGACCCTTAAATTAATCTTATCTAAATTCATTTCCATAATCGTAGTTACAGTTAAACACCAGCTAAAATTTGTTTAACAATTGTGACAACCAATATTTACAATTTTCCATAAAATACATACTTAAATGAATATTTTGAATATATTGAATATTTTTCACCTTTCGTGTGATTGCATAGTGTCCTTTGAGGCAATTCAGGGCCCACTTGATATCCTGACAGCTCAACATTCTGAAGTCACCCATCAGCATGTCTGCAGCTTGAATAACAACCTCTGGGCCAACAGTCTTTAGTTTGACATAATCAAAATAATTTTCACTTTCCTGCATGACACAGAAAAAGTAAGTAAATTAAACCATATTAGTTCAGTTTTTACATTAAATACATTCTTAGTAACCAAATATAGATATATAAAAAAACTATGGATTTGATGAAAACATTGTGCAAACCTGCGTCTCAGAATCATTTGTCTCGAGGAGAACACTGCTTTGTGTCACAACCGAGTTTGCTTTCTTCGGATAATCAGGGTTTTCCAACAATACATTGCATATTCTGTGATAAAGAACCCAAACAATGTCTCAAGACACTAACAAAATACATAAGAGCAAGAAATGAGCAGAAAAAGATTTGTGCTTACACATTTAAATCTTTCAGGTCACCTCTCTCTATCAGTTCTGCTACATATGCGTCTTGCACATCAGGGAAAAGGTCCATCTGAAAATGACAAAACAAATCAAAATATAGCCCACCTTAAAAGTGCAATATGAACAGTGGGGTACTGTAAAATGAGGTGCTGATCAGAAAACTCACCACCCCCTTCACCATCATATCAAGGGATGTTCGGCCAGGGTTTTGCTGTATTACGGGTTCTCTGGGTGCTGACGGTCCAGGCCTCTCATTGTCAGCCGGTGCAGGAGAGAGCGGGGCCGCTGGCTGCTCATCTCGCCTGACCTCTACTAGCACAGTCTCCAGTGGTGTCCGAGGCCTTATTGTGGTCCTTTCAGTTCTCGGCCAGACAACCACTTCAATTTTGTTGCCCAAGTCTAATCGACCTGATTCAGTGGTGGGTAGGCCTGAAAAAACAGAATTGCCCTGATTCGCTGAGTGTGCACTAGCTGAAGGGTCATTAGGAAGGAGCAGTGAGTCCTTAACAGGCATTGGAGGTCTGTGCAAGGCATTTTCTCTAGACGTCGAGGGTACAGCATTCTGGTCCGTGGTTAAGACACCTATGGCTTGGTTTCCTAATGCAGGATGTGCGGTGACTACAGAAGGATGATGAGCGTGTGTGCTGGTAGGATGGCTGTTGGATCCAGATGCCTGACTTGGAAAGGTGCTCGCACCCCACTTGGCAGCAGGTCGGATCAGCTCACGATGAGTTGAGGGCTGTGGGATACAAACATTTGAGAAGCTGTGTGGAGAAGCAGTGAAAGTGTAGGTGTCATTTCATGGTTTCATCTTGAAAGGGTGTTTGTTGTGAATATTTAGATGAGGTAACTTTTGTTTCTCCATAGTTTGTTTAGCTCACGGGCAGCATTTATACCTGCATGGCCACCTGTAGTGAGAAATCTACTCACCCTCTGATAAAAGTTGGTCTAGTTCACATATTTACAGATGTTGGAGGGGATTTACCCGCTTAAAAAAGCTGATGTGCAGCTTATTAAGTATACACTGAAATTTTATAAATTAAATGCTTATTTTTTGCATTCAGTCTCTAAAAGTTTGTATCTCACCTTGCCCTTTTAGGGGGTATAAATAAATATATAAAACATACATATACTGTGTGACTTTGTGGCTTGTGTTTTAGAAAATCTAATCTTTTTGAAATCTTGAAAAAACATATCGTTGGAGAGGTCTGACAGTCAAGATTCCATATTGGGAGACTGTTTTGTAACAGAGGTCATATTGTGATAAAAAATGATCCATTTGTGACAGAAGACTGCATTAGAAAAATTCAGTAGGGGTTGGGTGTAACCCAATGGTTGTTTTTGGAATAGCACCCAAACTAAATCTCACAGGAACCACAATTTTTGTGATATCAACTTCAAATTTGGATTGGTTAGATATTTTCATTTGATTTCATAGCAATTTTTATTTGCTTTTATAGACATTTTTGTTTTTTAATAAAATAAAATATTTATTTTATATAAAATAAAAACAATTAGTATACTACGTTAATCAAATATACGAGTCAAGTTTTGAAAAAAAAAAAAAACTCATGAAATTGTATTATTTGAGTCCCACTAAATGCTATTGAAAATAGCATTAAATTAATTTTCTGATGTCTCTTTATGGGTTTGCCCTTTTTAGGGTTAAGCACTGAGCAGAAAGATAATTTCTCTCAACTTTTTCTTTGTAGTTGTCACGTTTGTTGAGAAAAAAAGATGCTTTTGACTGAAAATTTCTCCTCAGCCAAACCCCATTCCACAGACATGCCAGTCACACCCCCAGTTTCGGAGCAGTTTATTCTTCTTGTAATAAGGAGTGCTTGTCGATTGCTTACGGTTATTGTTTTCAATAGCCAAAAGCCAGTTTGGCCTATTAAATATCAAATTAACATCTTGTTTATGCATACTTTCCTTCTTTCTTGTTTGTTGCTTAAAGAAAAAAATAAAAAATATATCTGAAATCAGTATCGGAATCTGCCAGTTTGCTTGTAAAAAAATCGGTATCGGAATTGCCATGAAAAATCATGATCGGTGCATTCCTACTAAACATCTGATGACGATATGGGACACAAAAGTGAAAACACTTCAGGAGTGTCTGAATCATCATCAGATTGGTTCTACAGGATTTCCGTGAGATGTGTCTCATTCTTTAACGTTCCGCCTGGAAACCAAGATATCATGCCGCCAAACCCCCTCACGAAAAAAGAAAGCCATCGTGTTTACAACTGTGATGACTTGCGCTTTTCATGATCAAATAAACGCTGGAGGGAATATGCGTGATCTAAAATAAAATGTAGAAAAATATAATATGCACTTTTTGTTTTTTTCTCATTATTATTTAATGATATCCTCAGATGCAGGACATTTTCACTGCCAAGCAGGAATCATATTAGTTGTTACCACATCAACTGCTTGCATGTCCACGTTGAACACACTAAAAAGTACTTTTGTAAAAAGTAAAAATAAAACAAACAAACAAACAAACAAACCTCCCAGATCTTAATGCAGCACCATAAGTAAACAAG
This sequence comes from Carassius auratus, assembly GCF_003368295.1. NCBI lineage: Eukaryota > Metazoa > Chordata > Actinopteri > Cypriniformes > Cyprinidae > Carassius > Carassius auratus. The sequence continues at coordinate 20,216,127 of NC_039245.1, read as the reverse complement.
TCGATTGGACGCATTTTCAGTGGTCAAAAAACAAAACTGGGATATTTTTCACACAGCTTTTTTCTTTTTGTTTTTATTTAAAGAGGAGTATCTGAAGAACACATAATAAGTAGAAATGTATCTTGTGATTTTCTATCAACACAGTTGCATAGATCGTACCTGTCGTATCTTTACTACAAGGTTCTTTAGTTAACATTAGTTATTTATTTCAGTTAACATGAACTAAAAATGAACATCTTACGTTAACATCTTAGTTAATGTTCATTTCAACATTTACTAATGCATTATTAAAATCAAAAGTTTTTCTTGTTAACATTAGCTAATGCACTGTGAACTAACAAACTATCAATGAAAAACTATATTTTCATTACAAACATTATCAAATAAATAATAAATACTGTAATAAATGTTTTGTTCATTGTTTGTTCATGTTAGTTAATACATTAACTAACATGAATTAATGGAACGTTATTGTAAAGTGTTAACATTTTTCCAAAGTTTGCATGCCGGGAAATCTAGAAGTATTCAAGATATTTTAATATCCTTCTAGATTCTTATTCTTTATAAACTTTCCTTTTGAAATTTAAGATATGTTTCACACTTCTTGAATTATAGACTTGTAAACTTAGGAATTTTTTTTGGCACTCAGAGAAGTGTGTTGTATTCAGTTGTTTTGATAAAAGGGAAACAAGATACATCTATATTTTCAGTATTATTTGTTCTTCAGACATTCCTTTTTAAACACAATTTAAACAACTATAAGCGGTTTAAAAAGTGACCTACATTTGGCTATTGGCCATTGAAAATGGGTAGATTAAACATTTTTCGACAAAATGTTTGGAAAAAAAGTATCAGCAGTATGCAAAGAGACCCACATTTGGTTTTTGACTGAAAATGTAAACTATTTACACATGGAACTGCATTGAGATCTCGATTTTTTTGCCATTTAACCATGAAGGGCTTTTAAAATGAAGACACCAAAAGTAAAGTTTGTTAAGAGAACAAGAATCTAAAAGGATATTAAGATATCTTTAATACTTCTTGGGTTACAGGCAAGCAAACTTGAGACAGAAAACAAAAACAAAACAAAAAGAGTTGTTGTTAGGATATTTGCAATATACACAATGAAAGGTGAAATGAAAGGTGAAATGCAGAGAATTTTACTGTAAGTGTGGTGGTTTGTCTAAGTGTGTCTTCAGCTGCTTCTTTAAAGATGTGATGTCTGACAAAATTCAAATCAAATTTAAACAAAATTCAAACCAAACAGGAATAACAACTGTGCAAAGTACCAAAGTCAAATGCAGATGCAATCTTTACACAGGTTTTTCAATGTATTCACATTTTTGAATGACTATCATGCAATATCATTACACTATTAACTATACACGGTTATAAAACCATATCGCCAGGTCCCTGTTGACTCTTACAACAAGGCTATATTATCAAATTCATGAATTCCTCAGATATGCATGACTAAGTGAATACTACACAGGGACCCTGTGAATCGGAACGCATCTCCAGTTACCTCTAAGATGTGCACATCCTCCTCTTCATCATCCTTTACCACGACAGGGACATTTGGTACAAATCTGACAGGTTCGTCATCAGAATCCGACGATGAGGATATGGTTATGTAGGCCGTCTTCGCCCTAACTCTTTTAGCTAACAAAATAACACAACAAAGTGTTATGTATGACATCCAGAATACCACCATTACTTATAAAAAAAGATGAAAGTAACAGCAAAATAAAGGCTTGGTGACAGTACCTCGACTGCGATGGGTGTTGAAACTAGCCAGGTGGATGACATCATCGTCACTGGACCCGTCAGCCATGATAAGACACACAGACTCCCTGAGTCGTCCACCTTCTCGCTCTCACACAAACACCCATGCACACACACACGAACCTGAAATGAGACAAGCATAGCTGTACATTAATGACTCCACATGGTGAATTCGTCATGCTTATGATATCAATACAGTCATAGTTTCCTCATGATGCACTTAGATTGGATGCATCTGTGCGTGCACTGGTAAGATTTCATTTCCCATTTCCCACGAAATGATGCAGTTTCCAAACATGACTGACGTTTTTAAAGCATCCAAGTAAGACAGATTCATAACAACATTATATTCACGACCACTATTCAGCTAGAGTTAATGTACAGCACAAAAAATCGAAAGTAAAACATTCAGAAGAGTTAATTATCTTTATGAATTTATATTTAAAATGAGTGCTGTCAATAAGTATATCTGTGTGCTTAGACATCATTCATTATCAATGATGATTTAAATCAAACGCGCCTATGACATGCTGTGTAAGTAACTTAGTCTTCTCACTAGGTTTTGAAACAGCCTGTTAATTCCAGTAGACTGGCAGAACAGACTAGCTGATCTCGCATAGCAATGCTTAGAAACCCTGTTGATGTTATGGTCATTCGTTTCCATTGCTCTTTTTAAACATGTGGACACTGCCAAAGAGGTAAAATATACAGTAGGATAGAAGAAACAAACAAATCTGTACTCGCTAAAGTCCCTAGCCAGGCTCAGCTAGCTGTTTGGCGTTAACCCCCCCACGCCAGCTGACATCAGTTAAACAAGGCAGATTTTCATTATCAGCCAGGTATTTCATCCCAGCTTAATAGTGAGGACAGACGAACTCTAATAAGGCTACAACACACGAAGACTGCTTAATAAATTTGCACGTACCTCTCAGTCACAATCTCCAGCACATCGAAAGCGTATGATCGCCGGATATCGAAACAAACGGCCAAAACAAGCCAGCGTGTGACGTCACAGCGTTTTGCTGTAGGCGGAACCGCGAAGTATCATGGGGGTTGTAGTTCTTCTCTGTTGTCTAGGTCTGGATGCCCTCTAGGTGTCTCTGTTTTCCTTATTACAGTTTTACAATCACTTTGATGAAATCTCGATGTAATCTCTAGATTCATCATTGACTATCAAAGTGCATGTTTTTCAACAGTCCAGACCCCCCCCCCCCCAGTTGTTTGGATATAATACACCGTTTTTGTTTTTAATAAAAAAAAAATGTTTTTATTGAAAGTCATCCAAACCCAACATCAAAGTATTACCATTTCAAAATGCAATTGACAAATTACATCTGATGTGACTGTCTAATCATTTAATTACAAGGATGTACCACTTTTCTGTGTTTCCAGATTCAACATTGCTGTACAGAAGCCATATGTAAATGTTAAGCTTGTATCCTAATCCACAAGACATGGTTGGTGCAAAAAAATAAATAAAGGTGTATTATATAATAATATATTATATATATATACAAGGTAACAGATCTCTTTTTAAAGACACTGCATGTGACTACATATACATTATTTATTTATTTTGCTATATTATATGATTAATAAAGCAAACATTTTGTTTTATCAGTGCATATTTGGCGACATTTAAAGCATTCAACAATTAATTTGCTCTTTCATTGCCTTTTGGTTGATAGTGATGCAGAAAAATGCAGTCCTTTCACCCGCTGAACCGAAAATTCAATATGGCCTCATTCAGGAATCGCGTCTTTAACATCCTAATCTACCTGTTAGTCTTTGAGATACATTTCACTTAAGTAGTATCTCGAAAAATCACACATCTAAAAAGCTTCATAAAGATTAGCCTACTCAAAATAATACATACAACTTTTAATTGCAAAAAATGTGTTTGCAACAAAGTGAAATTAATTAAGTTACTGAAATTTGAAAAGTTAATTACCATACATACATTTGTTGAAAATATGGATATAGATATAGTAAATGGGATTGCAAAACCTGATTTGGAAAAATAAAAAAAATTAATCCACCACCAATAAAGTATTAAATGAAAGCATAATTTAATGTAATTTAAACATAATTTAATAAGCCAGGAATTAGAGAAAAATTAAAGTTAAACGTTTTAGAACATAAAGCTTGTTAATGTTTTTTTTTAAAGAAGTCTCTTCTGTTCAGTACAGCAAAACAGTCAATTTTTTTATATTTTTACTAGCCTATCTAAAATAACTGCTTTCTATTTGAAAATATTTCAAAATGTAATTTATTGAGATTTCAAAGCTGAATTTTTAGCATCATTCCTCCAAACACACAATCCTTCAGAAATAATTCTGATATTCTGATATGCCGCTCAAAAAAAAAAAAAAATTTTGACATTATGATAAAGTTGAAAACAGTTGAGTAGAATTTTTTCAGGTTTCTTTGACGAATAGAAAGTTCAGAAGAACATAATTTATCTGAAATAGAAATCATTTGTAAAATAATGTCTTTATCATCACTTTTTTATCAACTGAAAGAATCCTTGCTAAATAAAAGTAGTAATTTCTAACTTATTTTCCAAAAAATAAAAATTATACTGACTCTAAGCTTTTAAATGGTATGATGTTGCAAAAGCTTTTTATTTCACATAAATGCTGATCTTTGGATCTTTATATTCATCAAAGAATCCTGAAAAAATGTACTAAATATTTGAATAAATGTTCGAAAAATCAGCAAATCAGCATATTAGAATGATTTCCGAAGGATCATGTGACACTGAAGACTGGAATAATGATGCTGAAAATTTAGCTTTATATCACAGGAATAAATTAAATTTAAAAATATATTCAAATAGAAAACAGTAATATTAAATAGTACAAATATTTCACAATATTACTGCTTTTGTTGTACTTTAGATCAAATAAATGCTAGCTTGGTGGGCATAGAATAAAATAAATAAAAAAATGTTTCGGGTTTGATAACAAAAGCCTCGATAACAAAATAACACAAAGAATGAGATAAATACATTTAAAAGTATATAAACCAGATACATAAATATGTAGAAAGTTCTGCATGATCTACGAGAGGGAGTTTAGGTTTGATAACAAAAGCCACGAGAATTTCTATTACTATGATAATAAGGAATCTGAGACTGGATGCTATGCACCCTCTGATGCCCTCAGCCAAAATACTGCATGGGGCAAAATTACTGCAACCTTTTCATTGAGAGAAACTGTTTGAAAGAGCAGTGGTATAACAGATCTTACTGTAAATATGACAGCAGATAAAGACTCCAGCTGACTCCAATTAAAGATTGCCTTGTTACTCCTTATTTTACATTGCATAAGCAGTTATATGTTAAGAGCACATATGAGATAAAAATAAATAAATAAAAGAGATAGCATGAAGGTAGCATGAAGTCAAAAGGGAAAACCATTTATGTAGCAAGTTCTTCAATAGTTTTTTGTTTTTTTGTCCAAATGCTGGGTTCAGCATTTAATAAAATATTTTCACCCTGATGCTGGGTAGTTTTTCTGTAACTCAGCTGCTGGCTCATTTTGACTGTCAATTCGACTCCTCACACACCTACCCATGATGGGTCAGTGTAACCTAGTGTTGGGTCATCTGTGCCATTCTCTTTCAAACTGGATACATTCATCAACGGTCATTTTGTGTTCTGTCCTGAGAGACTTTTGATGTAACTTTTCAATCATAAATATATAAGAGTGTCATTTAATTAACCGGAACAGCTTAGTGATATCAATTTTCTTCCCACAAATTCACATTTGACAGATTTTAGAGTGCATTTTTATTATTCGAAATGAAAAACCTTCAGTATCAGGTTGACTGACTCAAGACTATGACAAAAACATTCCAGGAAATGGGTTAATGTATAAAACCCAACAAGCTGGGTCAAAATAACCCAGCATGTGTTCTGGCCAACATTTACTCAGTGCTGGGTTGCCAAATAACCCAGAAATGATTGTTTTAGCCCAGCATGTTTTAGAGTGTAAAATATTGTAAAAGATTAATTCCAACCTAGGGCCGGTGAAAATAAACTGCTTGCATTAGTCTTAAAAATGTAGTCATCTATTATTTTCCCCTCAAGACAGGTCATTAATTTTTTTAAAGGCATTTACAAAAAGGTAGATTGGTAATTTGTATCTGAAAAGTAAGACTGATTACTTGATGAGAAGTGGCGTGACTTGTGACATGTTGCCAAGTATGGTGTCCCATACTCAGAAAAAAATTCCACCTTTCCAACATGTTCTCATTTTATTCAAAGTTTTAACACTGAATGGAGCACAACGAACCAGTGTTGGGCATGTAGCAATGTAGGTTTAAGATGTTTTAATGGATGTGTAAATCATTAACCATTTAAGAACCAAAACAAAAATCCAAACCACAAAGTTTAGTAGCATAGTGGCTCTCAAGCCCCAAAAAGGACACACATACAGTACATGAAAAAAAAAAAAAAAAAAAAAAAAAAATAAATATATATATATATTAATAATATATTAATATATATATTAATAATAGTAATAATAATAATAATAATAATAAATGTAAAAAATAAATAAATTAAAATAGTTCACTTGTATCCAAGACGTTTAAAACCATACAAAAGCTTTGTGTGAGAGAGCTCTTGCTTGACATCTCAGGTCACCATTCAAGTTCATTGTATGGAGAAGAGCTGCTTGGTTAAATATGTTTTTTTGGGTTATAAAGAAGAAAGGAAGCTATACCTGTTTGGAATGACATTATGGTGAGTAAAATTTTCTAAAATTCTCAAAAATGCTCTCCTGTCTGGTAACATTTCTCTATGAATATCATTTTATTAAATAAAAATGCTTTCAGGAAAACAGGCAGGGAAGTCATCCAAGGAAATTCCAGGATTGTTTTATTTGTATATATATTTTTTGGATTCACAGCATAAGTCATTAATTTTTTTTTCATCAATAATTTTCCAGACAATTTTAATGCCGGAAAAGACACAGCAAACATTACCTGAGACAGTGTCGCATTTCCAATGAACTTTTGAAAGTGTTTGCTCATGTGCACATATTGTTAGAGTGTTGGGAAATTAAGAAGTCATTAGTAAGCAGTCATTATTATGATTACTACAAAGGCAATTATATTTTCCATGACATAATGACAAGAGTTTCCCAATATAAAATTTGTTTTACTTCCTGACAAAATATTGCTACATTTTTAATGTATAGTCTACACATTTACTATTTTGACACTGCTGGAAGTCAATCTATATGAAAGGCCATAAATTGAAAATGCCCACATGGGGTCAGTTGACTCCTTTTATAAAGTCAACTGTCTGAATGTAATTCTAAGCCAGTCCTGCAAACACCTTGGACGCAAGGCACTGCTTGTGCTGACAGTTACCAAAGGACATTATGTTCTCAGTCACCTGTTCCTTCATTATTTTTTGTAGGCAAATAAAACAAATTATGCATAATTATGAGGGTCAGTCCGCTTATTTTACTAGATACCCCAAAAATGAACATTTCTTGAAAATGTACTCACCCTCTGGCCTTCATAGACGTAAAACAGATATCCTCTGCAGTGAATGGGTGCCGTCAGATTGAGAATTCAAACAGCTGATAAAAACATCACAATAATCCACAAGTAATCCAAACGACTCAAAATCAGCCAATTAACATCTGGAAGCAAAAAGCTGTGTGTTTGCAAAAAACTCAAACATTGTCTCAGTCTAAAATACGAGTCTTCTATCCATAACGTTGCTTTCTCCAGTGAAAGTGTTTTGATGTGAGAGGACAACAGTGTGGTTAAAACATCTCGGCGGATTCACTTCTTACAAGCGCACAGCTTTTCACTTCAAGACATTAACTAATGGACTGGATCATTGTGATGTGATGATTATTGTTTGACGGCACCCATTCACTGCAGAGGATCGAGAATGTGATGCAATGTTAAATTTCTCCCAATCTGTGCAGATGAAGAAAAAAACTAACTCAAATGCATCTTGGATGGCCTGAAAGTGAGTTAACTTATATAAAACCTATTAAAACATATAATCATTGCGGTTAATAGTGTTCACTGTCTGTTTGATTGCTTGACATTAACTAACTGCTCGATTTTTACCGTACATTTCTGCCATATGGACATCAAGTTGAGAATAGTCACCACTGATAAGCTATTATTAAATATAATGTATTTGTGGGAAGAAAATTGGGTCAACTATCCCTTTAACATATATTACTGAATACAATTCACAATATACATGCAAACAAAGACAACCACAACAAAAAAAGTGCAAGAAGAAATGGACTGCAATTTAGTTTCTTTAATATAATCTTATTTACACTGAATTTTTCAGAAATGTTTAGTACATAGTAAGATACATTACTCTTGCATCGAATAAACAATGACACTCAGGACCTAATAATTGTACAATGTGATGATACTGGTCACATTACTGAGAAATATGAAAACAACTGTAACTTCAGGCAAAGTCCATACTCATTCTTCAAGCTCACTAGCTATTCCCACAATTACACAACATTAAACGTCTCCTCTTTTGTCTTTTATGCAAGTTTAAAAATGGTTCACTGCTCTAGGCATTTCCCGGTCTTATGGAAAAACAGAACACTTGTCAAAGACACAAATTCTGACCGATCCAACACACATTAAGTGAGAAAAGAGACATTTTAAGACAGAACCAAGAATATAAGGGTGATGGATTTTATTGCATATATCACAAATATGAACATGACCACCGGGGCCCTGCCTACTTTTGCTAACTCCATCCAAGTCAAAGTTGGGGTGAACCCGTCCTCTTAACGTCCTGAAGAATCAGCAGCAGGTTTAAATACTTTGATTCATACATAAAATAAAAGAGATTAGTGTACAGCTTTCACAAGAACTCGGCCTTCTCTGAAAACTATGGAATAATGGTAATAGCAGCAATACTTAAAAGGACATTACATGGTAATAAATAATTGGTTAAAAAAAAAAAAAAAGACAAAAGAAAAAAAGACAAAAGTGGTTGAATGAACACTATGAGGTTGTCTCATCCTTTCCATTTACAAAGAATAATTTGGTGCCATGCAACATAATGAAATCTGAGACACTCCCCTGATCTTTCACCACAACAAAACCTGGACCAAACCCCACTCCGAAGCCGAAGGGCATCAACATTCACCTGCAGGGGAATAAACGCTCCATGACGCCAGCCAAAGTGCTGAATGTTACTTGAAGCAGTGGTTTAAATGAAAAAGACACACAAATAACAGTCTAGAGTTGAATTTCATGGTACATCAAGTTAAAATGGTTAATGCCAAGTTACCACATGATAATGGCAGGATTCATTAGAGATTAATCAGGGTCCATCAAATACGAATGACAAAAAGAGCTTCTTCAAAACATTCAACATCCACTTCCTTTGCAAAGCTGCACTTAGGGATCCATTTCTGGTGTGTTAACGGACACAATGGATCAGAAAGTTTTGCTTCAAAATCTGCCTATTAAAACACCATTCATTAAACATTACCTTTAAAAATATGCCTTCTGTTGAGAACAGAGGAATGCTCGCTGCATAAAAACAAGGTTTCATCTGATGAAAATACTGGCTTGCCAGGGCTTTGGCTCTTCTCTAGACTGCACACGATCGTTGTGCTTCAGCTGAAGAACATTAACACATGGGGCGCTGTGACATTCACTGTTTCCACAACAGGACTAAGACTCATGCATGTTCTTGATCTCAGACAAAAAAAGAAAAATAATTATTAATTTCTACAACGAGAACGCTGATGAGTGCAGGAAATCGAATACCACTGAAATGGCATTCTACAGCACTGAACAGGACGCAAGGAAATAAAGTAAAAAAGGAAATAAGAGGAGACGATCGCAAACATTACAACGCAGACCAACCATGTCCCAAGATGCATTTGCTGTAGGTAAACTGGTTTAATGGTCACAGGCTCGGTGTATGTTAAAATAGTCCACCCAGACTAAAACGTGAGCTCTACTTCATGTAGACCGCAGGCTCAGCGAGGCTTCCAGTCAGACGCTCTCAACCCGCCGCTTCAGTGACAAAGACGATATGAACTGGACTTTCGAGAAACAAAACAAACGTTGACCAGATTTCTCTGTAACTTATTGTGGTAATGTGAAACAATTCCCGATTCACGTTGCGAGGAATCATTAGTCTTTGAGAGTTTTGCCCTTGGGTGGTCGCTCCCCTCCGCTGCAGTTTCAGGCTGGCGGTTGATGCTGAAGGCTGTCAGGAGACACCAGTCCGTCTGTCCTGGAGAGGGGGAGGGGGGTGAAAGGGGTGGCTGGGGCTGTTTGGTGGGTTTGCTGCCATTGCTGGCTGGTTGGACAGGGCACTCGCTCACTCCACTGCAAAGCCACACGTCTCCTCCACGGCGGTCAGGAGCTTCTCGTAGAGCTTCTCGTATGACTCGTAAGGCGGGATGTCGATCCGGTTGAAGCTGAAGGAATAAGAGAGAAGTCAGTATTTCAGCCTTCATTCCAACACACATGTATCTTTAATTTGAGTACAGCACCAAATAGTGTCAATCACAGCTTTGGACCGTAGAAATAAATAGAGATTTTTACATCCATTATCTGTGTGAAGTTCATAATGCTATGAAAGATGTTATGGATCTTACCATGTGTGGGCTTTGGGCAGGTTGTCTGTGTTGGCATCAATTAAATGAATAGTGAAGAGTCTTGGTCCTGCAGAACCTGTAGAACCTTACAAAGATACATTCTAGTTATCACTGTTCTCCAAAACATCACACTCAACAGAAGTGAGCATGAACACCCTATTTTAAAAAGGCAAAGAAATTCACAACTCATTTAGCTCTCATAATGTTCATAGTAAATCAGAATATTAAGCAGGATATAATGTAGAGTTGAACTTGATATTTTCGTTTGTACAGGAAAAGTTTGAAACATGTTAGGCTACAGATTTATCAGTTAAAATGACTGAAGAAAAATCGTTCAAATGATGAACAGATCATATTATAATGAGCATATCAATGTTTTTTTTTTTTTGCGTCAGAATTACATGCACTGATGAATTGTGCACAGTAAGGTCAGGGACTATAAATAAATTCTGGTTTCATGTTGCCTTAAGTCAGGGAATTTTTAACTAGGATTAAGGCCAATACTAACTAAAAAGTGGAAGACTTGGAAGCTTATGATTACAAGCACATCAGGTGTATTGAAAGTGCACATGGCTTATCCATTATCCACCTTGCAGTGCTTTGAATCCTTGTAGAGGGACGCGTGTGGAGCCTGTGACGAACTGTAGCAGTCTGCCTCTCCTCTCCTCGTCAAACGATTCCACCGCCTGCCAGAACCACTTCACTATGTTACTGTCAGCCACACAGTGCTTCAGCCGTGTGTTGGCCTTCCAGTCGCTCAGATCGATCTTGCCCAGACCACCAATGATCAGCTACAATGCAGAGAGAAACCAAAATCATTTTTGACCTTTACACTACATTTACTGATAATAAGGAGAACAGAAAATGATGATGAGGGGGCAGGGAATGACATTTGATGGAGATACACTGCTCTTCTTGTTTAGGGTCAGCAAGACATTTATGTCACGAAAGATTGCTGTTTCAAATGAATGCTGTTCTTTCCATTCATTAGAAAAATCCTTAAATTATGATGATTTCTACAAAAATAATGTTTTCAAATGATAAAAAGATTTAAAAAAAAACTTGTATGACATTATATCAATACTTTTAAACTAAAATACTTTCTTATTGGTAATTAAGTCTCACAAATTATATGTAATTAGATTCCATCATTCCATTCTATCTTCTATGCAAGAAATAAGAGTATATTTAAGTGTCTGAATTAAATAAAATAAAATAAAAAATGGGTTAAGATGTCATATTTAGAGTTATGATTCTCCTATTCATTATATAATACAAAGGGTCTGTCTCCTCCCCTTTTAATGTCTCTGACACTAGTCTGAGTGGTCTCTTCATCAGCCTATCCATTCAGCACGTGTCTGAATTACCTCAAGTTCCTTGTTGTCAAAAGGCTTGAGCAGATGCTGTGGTACAAGTTCGTTGAAGCCCTTCTGCAGAGCGAGGAACTGGGCCTCAATGCCTCGCATGAATCTCCAGTTGACATACAGCCTAACACAGACACAATCGATCATTAGAGACTTACAGAGGAACATGGAGAACACCAAGAGGCATCTGAAACCCTCAGTCCATCATTGACAACCTCGGATTCATTTCTGTTTGGCATTGACTCACACACAATAACGACTCCCATAAAAATAGACATTCCTTTAACATTCTTGAGCGGTAACATATATCCAGGGTTCACTCAATCAAATTAACAGTGGAAAAAGCAGCGAGGATCCTAAAACCTCTGCCCAGCCCAACTAGCCATGTGACCGCTGCCCTCTGCTGGCTGACTGTCTCAGAGAGTGTCTGGTCAGTCCACATGCGTGCACCTCTTCATACCTCACATATTCTTTCTTATTCTCCTCTGTGACTGGGATGTTCTTGCCGTTTGGTTTCAGCTCATGTTGGAGGAATTTGCCAAAAGCATTATGTTCTACGCAGAAGGTGTGGTCCAAAACAGATGTGATGTCATTCTCTCTGAAAAACAGAAGACAAATATAGCCAAGTTATTTATAATGTTGCTTACATTCAACAGGCTACCCATTAACAACACATAAATAACAGAGCAGCTGTTACTACACACAGCCGTTGTTAACTGACAAGCTGCGCAAATCCACGTTCATTATCAGCTTGGATTTGCGCAGCTAGTCAGTTAACAACGGCTCCATGAAGAAACTGCTGCTCTATGTTAAATCACGAACCTGATGGAATTTACCACTGATTCGAGAACCGGCTTTACTGACGCGATGCGCATTAATCATCAGCCAATATATATCGTGCTACCCTACATTATATTGAAATTCATCTGAGCATTTCTTATAAAATTCACTCACAGTATCCAGACGAGGCTCTTGTGCAGCTCTGGGTCCACAGTCTCAAGGTCACAAAGCTGGATGGGCTTTCCCAGGAGCTGCTTGTAGAAGGGCAAGGTGAAGCCTCCATTGATGTAGTGCCCGTGGAAAACAGCCAGACCCATTATCCGCCCAACAAAGTGGAAGTAAGACAAGTGGTCCTGAGAAAACAGCAGAGGGCGTGAGAGGAAGTGTAATGAGACCCTGCAGCTGAAGAGTAATGCTTGGTGAACCTTTTAAAGCAAACACATGACAACCACATATAGTGTGTGGTCCAAGAAACACAGCCTTTGCTGAGTTTCTTCATAACATACAGATTCACTGGATCTTGTTTAGGAGAGAAAATTCAACCTTGGTCTCGCTGCATGACTTACAGGGTTGATGGACGAGTCTGGGTTGATCTGTAGTGTGTAGATGTTATCGGTGGAGTACTGAAACAGACCGTAGTATGGATTCAGCATCTCATGGCAGAGGAGATATAACCATTCCCTGGAACAGGACAGGAATTCAGATAGAAGTCAGTTTTTTTTTAGGATGCTCAAAACTGAGTCTTGCTGGCTGCAGTTCAGCCTAAACTCCTGCAATATCGTGAACATGATACCCTGCATGCTGATAAGCCTGGCTGAGATTCAGCTAAACTGTTGAAATTATAAACTCAAGTCTGGCGTTCGAAAAGAGATGGGGGAATAATGAGGCACAGGGGAAATTAATTAATGAGAACCTTTTGCATGGAACAGATTCATATGCTACCTAGCAACTCCACCGTAATCTAGCCCCTCCTCTCCTCTGAACTTCACCATCAGCCGCTTCTTCAGGTCTTTGGGTCTCATCTTCATGATCTGTCTATAAGACTCCTGTTGTACAGACAGAGCAGAAATGTGATATTCTTCTGAGTGAAACATTAATTTACATAAATTACATATTAAACTTGATTTATAAATGAAACAAATTGTAAACTAGCTTAAAATAATATGTACATTTGGGCCATTATATCAAAGAAGTTTCAAAAGATTGCTTCAGATAGCAAGTTAATGCACTACAATTCAAAAGTTTGGGGTCAACGTGAGGTTATTAAAGAAAATAATACTTTTATTCATAAAGGGTTTGTAAAAATCAAATTGAAATCTAAAGTGACAGTTTAGAAGTTTAGAATGTTATGAAAATATCCTTTTCAAATTCATGTTGTTCTGATGTATCTATTGATTAAAGAATGATAAAAATGTACCACATTACTAAGAAATGTATAAATAAATCAGCTTTTCAGAATAATATAAATAAGAATCATGTGTCATTGAATTTATCAGGAATAAACTGCATTTTAAAATATAAAACCGTTTTAAATCTAATAATATTACACAATATTATACGTTTTACTGTGTTTGTGATCAAATATATGTAGCCTTGGTGAGCAAGACTTCATAAATTACTCAGCCTCAAGTCCAGTCCTAGGTGTATATGACTTTCTTCTTTCAGACAAATCCAGTCAGAGTTGTTTTAAAAACTGTCTTTGATCTTTCAAGCTGTTTAATGCCACTCAGCAGGTGTTGCAGTGCTTCAGTCCAAAAAAAAAAAAAAAAAAAAAAAAAATTGCCCATCATTAAAAGAGAGAGAGAAAAAACACCAACAAAAAATTTGTCTCACATGGGTACCGGGAGGTGAATAAAGTCCTCCTGTATCTATGTGTTTAGTAGGAAAAATAACCATATTTAAAGAATAATGTCGGAGGATTTCTATATAAGCCAAGAGGCATGGATCATGGAAGCGGGGGGCCCACCCGGACCTCGGCAACTTTTGAGGTCTGGTACAAATTATTACATCCAAAAATACATAGGCTATAAGCTCATAAGGATTAATCATTAAAAGATCGCGATAACATTTTCAAACACACATAATCTTAATGCTATGACGCTGAATCCACTAGGTATATTAAACATTTGAAATCAGATCCGAATATTTAAACCTGCTTTAGTGCAGCCGCTGATCCAGAGAGAGCAGTGCTCATCATGTAAACTTATGTTTGAAACTGCTTCACAAACAGTCTACACATAGGTTACATTTCTGTGTTGCAAACATTAAATACTTATAACGGAAGTGTTTTGGATAAAAGTTTATAGTCTGGCTATAACGTTAGCTGATGTTGCAGCAGCCGTATTAAAAAAGAGAAACTGACCTTTGGAACGCATTCCGCTTCAAATAAAGATCGAAGGCCTACGTGTCACATTATGGCAGTAGGTAGCGACTGTTAAAATGCATTTAATGTCTCATTCATTCAATCAACAGATTCATTAAACAATTTTATTTCCAATACATATAATTTATTTTTTTACATATTTTTATTTTTAATAGGCTCGTTTACAACATTTTAGACTCATTTCTAACAATAAATAAAACATTTTGTAAGAAACATAAGTGAAGTAGCCTATATATTATTTAGTTTTTGTCTAATGTTTTGTTTTCAGAATCGTATGAGAATCTTTATTCTAAAAATCAATTACTCAGAGTCATAGCTTCATAAATAATATCTGGCATCTAACTAATAACCTACTATTACTGTTTCTAACAGTCTATTAAAATGTAGACTAGGATGTAACACATACAATCTTACAGACTTTATGTAGTACAACAAGGATTTGGTAAATTTATAATGTTGCTTCCCATCCAGTGTGCGAAGTCCCCCAGAGCTGTGTAATACAATTTTGTTTTTATGGATGGGCGCTTTTATTTAACTTCTTTTGGACGGATGCATGCAACACCAGCTGAGTGGCATTAAACAGCTTGAAAAGATCAAAGATAAGTTTTAATATAACTGACTGGATTCGTCTGAAAGAAGAAAGTCATATACACCTAGGATGACTTGAAGGGTAGTAAGTTATGGGCTAATTTTAATTTTTGGGTGAACTAACACTTTAACTCTTACTGACCACAAACATATTAACTCTGCACTGGGGTAAAATATTTTTTCTTTGGAATAATGTGCACTGATGAAACTCAGGAAGCTCAGGAAAACCAGTGATGTGTATTAAACTAAATAAAGTAGAAAATACAAAATAATAGACATATTCTCCTAAAATTATCAGAGCCATATTGATCTGGCCAAAAACTGCAGCATTACTTAAGATACTGTTATTGGCATCCTACTGTTGGAAACCAAAAAGCAAACATCAGTGTGTAAACCTAACCGTGATGCATCTTTAGTCACTTTAAATGACAAAAAACAGTTCCATATGCCAGTACCTCAAAGATCTCCTCACGGGACACTTCTATGCGGCAGTGGCCAGCTTGAGGCTGCTGCAGGGAGAGCTCATGGCGGAGAACTTTAAGTTTCTGGACCAGATCTCTCTCGTAGCGCACTGGTAGCTCCCCTTCACCCTCCTCCATACCAACCTCCATCTGTACAGGCAGAGGCTGGCTCGACTCCTTCCCCTGAGACTGCTGGCTGCTCATCAGATGCAGAACGCATAAATGACACACGTGTACCAAAACATCCACACATTGATAGCACTTTATCCAGAAACTGGACCAAAACATTTTCATGCATCATTTGGGTTACACTCCCACTAGGGACGATTAGGAATTAAATAAATGTTGAGAATTAATTTAATAAAACCTTATACGAGCAAGCAATTATCATTACTAGGATCTTTAATTACACAAGGATGATTTATTCGTTGTGGCGAATAATTAATAGGATAATTTAAGAGCTGGAATGAGTAATCAGATGTTAAAAGCAAGCCGATGTGAAAAATGTTTTACCTCATGATGTGGTGTAACCTGGGGTCAGTGAATTGCGTGGTTCTATTATTATGGTCGACGAAATAAATTCGTCCTGACACAGTGCTCCTGATCTCCCAGCCGGGTGGCAGAGGGCCCAGCTCCTCACAACTCACGCTGTTCAAATCCCTGAAGGAGCAAGCGCACCCATCACACTTGGTGCTCAACACATATAATGGTGTCTCTTTTGACCTCATTTCAGGGTGGGAAATTAACTTTTTTCATCCACCAGCCACAATGGCAAGCGAATGCCCTATTTTACCAGACACTTAGATTTTACCAACCATTTATATTTTTGTTAAATTCAAAAGAGTGGGAAAGATTTTTGTAATGTCTGAAAAGAAAACTCTTACGCTTGGTACTATTATGAAATATAACTACAATTTAAAATGAAGGTTTCTATATCAATACATTTTCAAATGTAATTTAATCCTGTGATGGCAGAGCTGAATTTTCAGTAACCATTACTTCAGTTTCCAGTGTTACATGATCCTTCAGAAATCAATAAGAAACTGTTCTTACTATTATTAGGTCGAAAAGAGTTGTGCCGACTAATATTCTTGTGGAAACCATGATACTTTTTTTCAGGATTTTTTTGAATGCTCTTAAGAACAGCATTTTCTTTTTAAACAGATTTTTTTTTTTCATAAATTACTATAACTTTTGATCAATTTAATGCATCCTTACTAAATAAAGGAATGTTTTTTTTTTTTTTTTTTATAAAGTAAACTTTCTCCATGCATGTAGAGTTTATAACCCGGGCCATAACATAAAAAGACACCAAGTGGACTGACTTGCCTTAAAGAGATGTTGGTACACCTGAAGATGAAAACAAACAGTCGACAGCATATAAGAACTTCTTCAAAATACACTCACATGTGTGTGTTGAATATACATGCATGTTATTTGACCAAGTTAAGAGGTCACACGCAACAGGGTCTGTTAAGGCAAAATAAACTGCCACTACAAAAAGCATCTGCATTTAGCTGGTGCCATGTGTTAATTTCCCACCCCGTTTTCCTCACTAACAGGCTTCTTCTCGTTGTCCTTTTCCTCATGCTTCTGAGATCATTATTATGATGTTGAGCAAATTATTAAGTTAACAATGTCAACAGTAGCAGCTATTAACTGAGATTGCTGATGATCAAGTTAGCTGATTTTGGACATTAAGGTGCTACGATTAGAGTGATTTCACAACAGCAGCGAGGAGCAATCAAACAAGGGCAATCATTATTTCAGCCAAGACGGGTGGTGATTAAACCTACCGGGGTATTCTGGGATCATGCCAGGTGCTCACGCCAGTCTGTGTGTGCAGAAAATAGACTTGGCCCTGCACGGTGGTCCTTTGCTCTGCATTAGAAAAGAGAAAAGACACGTTAAGAGTGAATGAGCCACAGCTAACTCAGACGACAGTTTACTTGTAACCTAAAGAATTGCAACAGGACGCTGAGCTTCCAGTTTTCAGGTGGCACACAGCTAGTGCGGCACGCCTAGTCTGAGATTTAATTACACTGGACCTGTCCACTGGTCACGGCAGAGGACTCGACCACAACACCAACAGGGTCAGGCACGGTTACGCTCCAATGAGGGGCTTTACCACAGCCAATCCACCTGTGTAATGCGGTCCGCAGTGACCACACGGCTCAGCTAAAGCATCAGTGCCAGAGTGAATAGACTCCTTTCAGAGCTCAGTCTCCCCAGTTCACTGCACTTCAGTAGCCTTTACCCTGATCACTAAGCTGTATTAGCCCCAGTGGACAGCCCCTAGCAGTGGACAGCCCCTAGCAGTACTGTAGGTAGGAGATCAGGTATACGCACCAGGGATGTGAAAAAAAACTACATATTTTTATGGTAAAATATTTAGATATTATATTGCACAAAACTGACAGCCCTCAAAAATGAACATTGACCTGCAGACTATACATAATGACTGGAAAATTGCTCACACCAGGCAATTTGAAGTGTACTGAAAAAAAGTGTTTTTGTTACAAAAGCCGTACTCCGATTGCTATACCAGAAGGGTTTTCAAGCACTGAGGAAAAAAGAAATAGAAAAACTAAAACAATCAGATTAATAAAAAAAAAGAAATAAAAAAAATAAGATAAAAAAAAAAACCCTTCAGGTAAATTTCATCTTCACCCATTCATAACTCGCTAACACTTACCGTAGCCCTCAGGGAGGTCGGGGACTGGTGTCCGTGTGGTCTATTTTGGGGGGTGTGTGCGTGCCCTCGGGAATCTTGGTTTCTGATGCGTTGTGCTTGGAGCCGTTGCTCCTGATTTGGTGACTCAAGTGCATGGCAGTTGCCCCCGCCAGCGGCTCCTGTCGGATCCGTGTATGGCATGGGCTCCTCCATGAAGCAGCTGAGAGGCCGTCCGGGCCCCGAGTCTTCAAAGACTGGCCTGAAACATACACGTATACAGAGCAGGTGTTAAAATACATACAGCCACACAAACATTTCACTGGGTCAAATCTACAGTCTTGGTACTGATGTTCAAGTCAGTGATGAACTGTGAAACTAACTGGTCTTTAGGAAGCTCAAATAAAGTGCTTTATCTGGGAAGGCAGGCAGTCAGTGTTAAAAAAAAAAAGGGGGGGGGGGGATTGGGGGTATCCTCGAGACAAAAGTTGGCTCACCCTTCATTCTCTACCAGTCCTCTACAGTCGACCACAGGCCCTCCACTGCCGATTCTGTCTCTGGTCTGCAGACTCACTACAAAAACAAACAAAACGGTTAAAGAAAAGTCTTCATATTGAGGCATTTTGTTACAAGACTCTTCATTCAGTGAAATAATGATTCAGCAGTATTCATTTTCATTAGTTTGTTAGTTGGCATTTGAATTTACACAAAGTATTTTGACACTTCAATGACACAGACACACAAAAATGATAAAATAAAGATATGATCTTGACTGCAAATATTTACAAATAATGCTTTTCTCAGAACTAACTTTAATGAGGCAAATTTCATCTTAAATGTTTTGACTGAAAAACTGCAGTTGTGTTTTCTTTTTTAAAAATAAACCCTATGCACTGATGCACGAGATATTTTGTTATCTAGTGCAAATACATATACTTAAAAGTGTCGCTGAAGTGGCTAAATACATTTTGGGGCCACGGTATATGAAAAATTCTGTACAAGTTCTACCTGCATTGCTTAGTACTTACCAACAATTTGTCCACGGACAGCATCACTGTCAGATGCGTTCAACTTGCATAAGTCTAAACGCTGGTCTGATGGGGAGACAGATAATTGACAAGATGTAATTAAACTTTAGTGGACCGCAGATACACAGACATGTAACACCTGTGATGTGGCTCAATTAAGAGATTACAGCATATAGTATACTATAAAAGTATCACACTCACAGCCTGTGTCTTTTAGTCTGCTGATGGCATTGGACAGGAGTCGCACACAGCCTAAGAAACCCGCACCCTGCTTCTTATGGATCTTCTTATGGTTCCAAACGCTAATGGTGATGGAATCGGTCTTCCCAATATACCTGCAGAAAACCTCTGTTTAGCAATTTCCTCTTTTTAAAATCACTAGCTAATATGGTTTCCTTTATTTTAAAGATGAACTAAATGGCTGAAACTGTACAACATCACAAATACCACTGAGAACATCAAAATTAGGCATCAGTAACTTTATAGGAATTTGCTCACAGGTCGTAATGCTGATTCCACTTGGGGTCCAATGTGCTTTTGACCGTGTCTGTAGAGTGACATTGACCCGAGCCATCCACCACCACTTTGGCGAAAGGATCAGGCAAACCTGCAGCAGAACGACAGTGTGGCAGGAAGACAAATAAACAACAGAGGACAAACTCGGCAGTCACAGACCGCCCTCTCACTGCCCGTTACAATCTGGACAGCTTAGCAGCTTCCACAAGGACAGTTGCAAAAATTAAGATAGACTGCAAATATCTGGAAGGCTTTACAGATCCCCAGACCAAAAAGTATGACCATGGAGCTACTGACTTTAAATGGCAATTTACAGAATCGCTAACACATAAAGTCTCTTAAATACATTTTACAAGCACACTTCTTTTATTTCTTTGCAGGCAATTAAATATAAATTTTTTTAAAGTGCTATATAAAAGAAAGTTATAAGCTGTTATAAGTTGCTATATAAAGAAAGTTATATAAACTAGGATGTGTACCATAACAGCTTTTTGCTCCGTGTTACTGAAAGGACAGTCTCATGCTCTGTGAACCGTTCAAAGAGCATTTCCAAAGCATTTCAGTGAGTGTGGGTGGGGGGGGGGATGCATGCTGCATCTGTTGTGGAACATTAAGACTAATAATATAATGCATTATTATCAGAGACAACTGGTCTTGTTTCGTCTGTCTTTCTCATACATTCTGATTGTGGCCTTTTGCTTTAAGAAAAGCATAATTGACATGGCACAGAAACAGGATCTATGAATGACGCACACCAGTCATTTGAATAATATTTGGGACACACAGTGATGAGGCCAGTGGGGCAAACAAGCGTGTCAGTCAGAACAGCTGGGATGGAGAGCCCAGAGTGCAGAACAGTGAAGTGTGCTCATGCTATAGTGGGTGGAATCTGACGAGGAGCCACTGAATGAGGATGTGAATTCCCCCAGTGATACAAGCAGCCAGTGGAGAGGAGAGACGCACTAATGTTCCAGAATCATACAGTAATCTCTGAGGGACATTTAAGGTTGAATAATAGTTCATCCAAAAGTAACATTTCAAACTCTTTATGTGAAAAACAAAAGGTGAACTTGAAAAATATTGCTGCTCATTTCAACAAAGATGTGAATTTACACAAAGTGAATGAGGACTGTTGTAGTCAAACTCTAAAATAAAAGAAAAGGAAAGTATCACTGAAATATGCTCTAAATTTCATGGTTTCTGTAATCATTTGATAGCTCTGTGTCATTATTCCACCCAAATTCACCTTGGCGCGTTTATAAAGTTTGAGAGAAGTATTGACATGCAATTTGTGGAAAGAATTGTTCTTTTCAATTAAACAGTTGATCCAATTCGCAAAATTGGTCTGGATGATCTTAAAGCAGTTAGCACACTGCTGTATCAGGAAATAATAACTTAAATTTTAGTCTTTTACTTTGATAAAGTTATGAGACGGACTTCTGAAGACTTTTTTGAATTTGTCATGGACTACTGCTATGATAGTTTTCTGGTGCTTTTTTGTCCATTTTTGAAGCTTGAATGCCTGATTTATTGTTATTATATGGAAAATAGCAACCAGAAAATTATTCAAAAGCCATGCAGGTTTGGAGTGACACAAGGGCAAAATAGCAAAATGTAAACTTTTTTTAAGGTACACGAAGAATTGTGAAAATGAGTTATAACTGTGAAATGAGGTATACTTACGGAAGAAGTCTTTCTTTGCCAGATTCTTGGCACATAATACTGAAAGAAAAAGAAAAAAATCATTATAATCCCAAATCATTCAATACATCAACAGATGCACCACTTACTTGGGAATTTATGTGCATGGAAAATAAATAATTGAAAGCCTGATGTAATTAAAAGCTTTGCTGCTGATGGGAGAGTGACTGAAAACAGTGTTTATCTGCAGAGACAGCTTTTAAGAGAGAGCTGGGCCTCGTTCCACTAAATAACTGACATGACCATTCCCCTAGACCCTCAAGAGGGGCCACTGGGGCCATCCCAGCACAGCCTGAACAGAATAAATCAGACAGACTTCCTGTTAACGCTGTTAGTCAGCACCCCAAGAATGTAAAATGTAAAAATATCAAAAGGTCATTCTGTGTTAGGCTGCAATGTGATTTCATGCTTTTCAATGGGATTGGTGCACTTAAGAGAAGCAGCATTTGGGAATAAGGTTGGTGTCAGCTTATGTTTGACACGCTGTGGCGTGAGACAGAGCAGGTGTGGTCAGCAATATTCATCTTCTCAAAAATGTGCTGTTTACACGGAAGACAAGGCTATAGCAAACCAATGACCTGCATCATTTTGGACAAGTAAAATGTACATAACAGTGGAGAAGTGGTATTACCAAAGTGCAAACACCTATACTGTCTTGCAGTCACAGCACAACAGGAAACTGTGGGGCATCATATGCAGTGACGTGATTCTGAATTGTCTGGTTTGAGCGCGTGTGTGTGTTACTGGACAAACAGAGAAGGCCTGTGTTCTGCCTCTAAAGAGTTTCATTTCTTCCATGAGGTCACATGGTTAATTCATGCGTGCTGTCAGAACCAACACATGACATGGTAAACACAACTTTGTCTGTCAACCATCCAATTTATGAACATACTATTACACTTTTAAATGGTTGCAGTTTCACCACTTTTTCACCACTTTACATGGTTACCCAAAAACATTTATCTGATAGCCAAATAATGGTGCCGAAAATTATTTTACGCCCGATCACTCATATGACCTTGTTTAATAGGGTCGTGGTAATTATTACACTGGAGAACTGCTAAAGGGTCAGTTTGGCAAAAAATGAAAATTAATTATCCTTTCGGAATTCCAAATATGCAGAACATTTTTATGCAGAACACAAAAACTGAAACATTCCCATGGCAACACAATGAAGGTCAGTGGAGTTCATTGTTGTTTTGGACCCCAATGACTTTTGTTATATGGCTGAAGCAGCTAAAATATTCTTTCAAAAAAAAAAAAAAATCTCCTTATGACTTCTGGAGGAGGAACATTATACAGTTCTGAAATGACATGAGGAGATTTAAAAGAGATCTTTCTGACTGGTTCCTGTTGATGACGGCGGCAGCATCTTTCCTCGATCCCAGCGTGTACATCAAAGAATTCATACTAGTGTTTCTGAGGTTAAATCAGAATCCAAGACAAAGCAGCAAAGACAGCAAAAAGCACTTGTACCCTATTCTTTTATGTATTCTCATTGTTCCTGCAGAAGGCTATTTATTTATTAAAATCCACCTGACAATACAGTGAAGAAGAAACTGAAGAAGAAACTGTCTGAAATTGAGAAAAGGCAGCCAATTTCTACAGAACAGGAATCATGCAAGCTCAGCCACTAATTGGTTTATGCTGAGGTTTCATGCTCCCCTAATGCATGGTATAGTTTATGCCCTAATAATGAGCCGAGACGACAGGATCTTCAAAAGGTCAGAGAGCTGGAAATTCATTGCTGTGGACAGAAGAGCAAAGCGGCATACCTCTGTTTGCACCCACACACAGCTCCATGATTTGGGTAGGGCAGTGTCTCATTAGCTGTGAAATTCATCTCAGCATTCACAGGGAGAGACGGGAGCGGGGGTGGGTGGCTCCATAGTCCATCATGTCTTTCAGCCTCCAGGCTGTCCATCACCTCCCAATAACTTGTTACTGTGGCAACCAATAACCCAAGTGGCGGTGCCGTGATGCATAACAGGCTCAGATCAAAGTTTGCAGGTATGACGAAGCCGAGGCAGATCCCTCAGGAGCGACAGAGGCGTAGCTACAGCAGTCACAGAGTAATCAAATATACATGCAGCAGATATTTCAAAGCTTAACCACCCTAGCTTCCCTTTAGGAGCTTTCCACATATGTAGCCATGGAAACAATGGAGGCAGAAACTTTGCTGTCAGACACAACTTTCATCACAGGCAGCCAGGGCTGTAACATCCCCTCCATTTAAACTAATTAGTTCGCATGAAAGGATTTTATTGCCTCAGACCAGCAGATGGATGTTTTGTTCTGTTAATTACTGAGTACAAAAATGTCAAAATCTAACAAATGGATTTTTGCCAAAACATAGGCAAGAAAGTCTAAGTCAAATCAACGGGTTTCCTATTTAGAAGACTGTTCAAAATTAGGGCTCAGTAAGATTTTTTGAAAGAGGTCTCTCATCCTTACCAAGGCTGCATTTATTTGATCCGAAAATCAGGTCTGGTAAGTTACTGGCCAGTCAAGCACACCAACACCATGGTCATTTTACCAACTTTTGGCACTTTTGGCAGTGTGTGGGCAGGTGCCTAATCCTGCTGGAAAATGAAATCAGCATCTTCAAAAAGCTGGTCAGCAGAAGGAAGCATGACAATTTCTTGGTAAATGGGTGCAGTGACTTTGGTTTTCAAAGAACACAATGGACCTACACCAGCAGATGACATTGCACCCCAAATCATTACAGACTGTGGAAACCTAACACTGGACTTCAAGCAACTTGGGCTCTGAGCTTCTCCACCCTTGCTCCAGACTCTAGGACCTTGGTTTCCAAATGAAATACAGAACTTGCTCTCATCTGAAAAGAGGACTTTGGAACTAGGGGTGGTTAATCTGTCTGATTTCCCGATTTGATTCGATTACGATTATTGAAGTCCCGATTCGATTACAGTCGATTTTCGATTATTAACGATTCTCGATTAACGATTATTGATTTTCCATTTCACAACAGTAAGTAGTAAACAAACTGTGTAAAACATTACTAATAAATGGTAGAAACAAACCGAATGCATGTTGTGGTTGGGATTTTCAGTTTACTACATGCAGCAGGCACTCTGATTCCATGTATGGGGCACATATATATTATTCATATGACACACAAACACAAGTAGACAAGACCTTTTTAGTTCAAAATCTATGCCCCGTGTCACATCGCCTCTGCTTCTGCTATGAGCAGCGCGGCCAGATCTGCCTCGCGCACGCGCCGAGTGTGCACAGCTCGGACTACTGTCAGGGTCATTGCGACTCCCCACCTTGCCTCCTAACTGTCCTATGAATACTTTGACCTCGTCTAACATACCCAGAGGCATTAGACAAAGTTTCCACTACAATACTGTCACCGTGATTGCGGAGAGGTGCGGTCAGAAGACAAATACATGTCTAGCGCGGAAAAAATCTCCCGCTTCGTCCCCGCAAAACTAAAACGCCTGCTAATTTCGCAATGAACACTCCGAACCCTGCAAACATTGTTCACACCTCTGACATTTGGCAAAGGACCATTTACATTGGGCAAAGGATTCACCGTTTGTGCTTGGTGTACTTTACCTTTCAATATCACCGTCATTTTCTGGATATTCCCCTTCAGAATCAGTGTCCGCGAATAGTAGTCCCAACAGTTCATTGCGGGTTTATTGAAGCTTTATTGATGCCATTAGATAATAATAAAAATAATAATAATAATAATCTAATGTCAATACTCGCTGACGTTGACAACATTGGTCAGATAAAATGGCTCACTCTCACACTAGCTCCGCTTTTTTTTCGCACTGATTCAATGCGCTCTCGAAGATTTTTTTTAAGGAGCATTACGTTTTTTTGAGTCAGAGATTAAGTATTACATGTCTGCTATCTGGTGCAGGGGAGGTCGCGTGAAATTTGAAACCCTATTTGACAAAATCGTCCGTTTTATTCAGTGCCGCATCTTGTCGAGTAAACTCGACCATGGCGCCAAGAGGGTTAGAGCTCCTGCCATGAAAACCAAAATAAATCCACACGCTTGCTTTGAGCCCAGATGGAGCTGGGTGGTTCGGTTGGTTGCTCGCTCCTGGTTTTTCCATCTTACACACCTGTTCTGGCTGCTTGCTAACTGGAACTGGGCGCATTCGTGACGTTCAACTCCCGGTATAATTTTTTTTTACAAAATAAAATAATGCAAAAAAAAAAAAAAAAAAAAACGATTTTTGAAAATGTAATAATCGATTCATACTCGTCCATAACATACTCGCGATTAATCAATAATCGATTTTTTTTCACCACCCTTATTTGGAACACTGTGCAACAATCCAGTTCTTCTTCTCCTTAGCCCAGGTAAGATGCCTCTGACGTTGTCTGTGGTTCAGGAGTGGCTTAACAAGACAATACGACAACTGTAGCCAAATTCCATGACATGTCTGTATGCCTTGACCCCAGCCTAAGTCCATTCCTTGTGAAGTTCACACAAATTCTTGAATCAATTTTGCTTGACAATCCTCATAAGGCTGAGGTTTCTCCCGGTTGGTTGAGCATCTTTTTCTTCCACACTTTTTCCTTTCACTCAACTTTATGTTAACATGATTGGATACAGCACTCTGTGAATAGAATCTTTGGCAATGAATATTTGTATCTGACCCTCCTTATGAAGAGTGTCAGTGATTGTCTTCTGGACAACTGTACGATCAGCAGTCTTCCCCATGATTGTGTAGCCTAGTGAACCAAACTGAGAGACCTTTTTGAAGGCTCAGGAAACCTTTGCAGGTGTTTTGAGTTTTGAGATTAGCTGATGTCAGCATATTATAATTTGTTGAGATGGTGAATTGGTTGGTTTTTTGTTGAATGTGAGCCAAAATCATCACAATTAAAAGAAACAAAAACTTAAACTACTTCAGTCTGTGTGCATTTAATTTATTTAATACAATATTTTCACAATTTGAGTTAAATTACTGAAATAAATGAACTTTTCCCTGACATTCTAATTTATTGAGATGCACCATATACACATATTAATAAAATGGAAGTTCAAAATAATGTATTTTAAATTGAAATCATGTTTAAAGAATTGAATTCATCCTATCGGACCAAAAGATCCTTCTCAACAAGCAAACCGGTGAAACCAGCTATTTGTTTTGTAAATACATAGTCTTATAGAGGTTTAGACTGATTTGTTTATTTCTGTTTGTCAGTTAAAATTTGAGATAATCTGTAACACAGCAATGATTTTCAATTCAGAAAACAGAGAAGAAAACCAGGCAATACTTGGTGCCAAAAACCTCAAAATGAAGCTTTATGACAGACCACATGACAATTACTAACAGGAAAACACATGAGTGCTATTCTCAAACACTGGCCGAGCTACTCTTAATGAAGTTCAAGAGTGGTACACATCAGTGTAGGGCCTTTAAAGAGGGTTTTTCCTGTTGCTTTAACCACTGCCTAATCATAGTCGTGAGACTCGTGACTGGCAGAACAAACATGCACTACACTTCAGAGTTTCTGCTGCCCAGCTGCACAAACTGACAAACAACCCTGGCGCACACATAAAAATGTGGTGATTTCAGTGGGTGTTATTTGCCCAGTGCTGTATGTGGACAACTGCCCGGGGCTTTACAAACAGTATTGCCCATGCACTTTCATTAAGCCCTTTGATAGGAAGCCAAACAGTCTGGTATGGTGTTATCGACATGGGAGATCATCCATCATCTTAACCATTTCATTACATAGAATTAGCAGTTCGAAAACATTCTCCAAAAGCTGGAAACCAGGACAATTTCTGGTGGATGTAAACTTTTATAGGCCAATGCGATATTATTATTAAGCCCAACTGATTTTCATCTAGTTTTATTTGGTTTTGCTTCTGCAGAAGGGTATCCAAGTGTATATCCAAAGGCTGTGATGAATCACAACTTATTATAATATCATAATTGGATAGTGACTACCACTGTGCCAACATCATAACATAGCACAGAATAGAAGAGGAGAATACTAACCACTTGCAACTGTGGCCAATCAAGCTTCAAAATTTGACACAAATCTGTAAGATGGTAGAAATAAACTAGCTATAGCCTACATAATAGACAGGGGCAGGCTGTGTCATGCATCCTCAAAAACCATAAACAAAACTACATAGGAAAAATAATCAGATTACAATAAGACAAATAAGAATGTGGTTTGAGCTGACCAACAAGTTTTTGAAATGAATTATTGCCTAGCAGGAGTATGAAACTATCAAAACTCAATTATGTATGATAAACAAATCTGGTACTGAGTTGCCAATTCCAACTGCCAAAATCCTGAAGCAAAACTAGACAGTATCATATATGCTAGTCAGCATGTCAGAGTGTCTTCAATACCTTGCATTAGGAAAGCTTGTGTAGTGACTGATGAGGTTGGGCAAGGGAGATAGACGAGGCTCTATTCTTAGTTTCCCACCCACTTATTCCCCGACTTTAATAAAAAGAACTTCTTCACTTGACGGAATAATGGCGGAGAGCTAGTTCACAAGACTGTTAAGATAGTTAATCAGCGAAAGAACACGTTTATAACCAAAAGGAACATTACTCAGTAGATGGGAATGAGTCTCTGACAGGTTCTGCAGCTGTTTGCAAGGCAAGTAGTTTGCTGATATATGAAGTTGGGGGGGGGGGGGGCAGTAAAGCTGACACACTATGGTGTAACTCACCAGAATATGAGCCAATGGTTATTTATCTCTTTACTTCTTCAATAAGAGCAGAGCATCCAATGAGCAGTGGTGGAGGATGTAAGGCAGGGGCACAGTAAAATGTTATCTCTGCCCAATTCATGAGGATTTCTGTGCTGAAGCTCACTTGCTATTGACACATTCGAGTCTGATGACAAATTTTGAGCATTTTCTCTGAAAATGTTTTGGATAAATGAAGGTTATGCTCAGTCTCTGAACAAAAATAAAAACTCATACTAGACTGTAAATAAAACAAATGACAAAGATTATTGAAGCATGACACTATGGAGTTGAAGTAAAGTAAAGTAGCTATCGAATATTTTAGTAATCGAGTATTCTACCAAAAATTCCATTGATTAATCGAGTAATCGGATAAAACATGTTTTTGCTTAATTAAAATGCAATATTAATTATGCAAGAGAAAATAAGACTTCTGGGTCTCTTAAAATGAACAACTAAGTTTCCTTTTTTAGAGAAAAAAATACAAGTATTTTTTAAATGCATAGAATGCAATGCATACATCAAAAACATAAATTTGACAAAGTTGAGAGATGAATTAAGTGCATTTAAGTGCCATTGAGTTGGGGTTTTAAATAAAGCATTTTCTGATATGCACATTAAAAATTACTTTATCTTTTAATTATTGAAAATTAAGCAAATACACTGTCAGAGCAGTTCTGGAGATGTTGTTCATGTGTTCACGTCCTTATTTAGTGAGACGACAGAAGCTGAAATCACCGGAGCGTCACGCGTGCTTCAGTGTGTGATAAAGGAAGTTGTGCTTCTGCTCCATTCATTAACAGAGACACGCAGAACATGCAGGATTCATATTTAAATAGACTGTTCCGGCTTAATATTTACAGATATTAGTCCATATCGTGATTTGATGTAAGTGCAATGACCTATTTTTGATTAATTCATTCAAAATTTGGTGAATTCCGTGCTATTCCGCATTAAACTGTAAATTCAGTTTTTATGACTGGATTTTGCGATTCCCTCCGTGTTTTCTGCATCGCGGAAATCATAGGGCCCTAGTTGTGGTATGCCAACTCTGTCTTGCAAAAGACACATGCCACGACGTTCTATTGACGTTTGCCCGCGCCCTCAAATCAAAACACTGCTGACTCCTTGCAATATGCGCTTTCAGACGCAGCGCTTGTGTCTCCTTCCGCTTTGTGGGTGATGTAAACACGTTGTGTCACATAAAAAAAAAATAATTGCGAAAAAACCTGACGTGAGAATTTAAATAAATTAAGAGAGGTTTCGAGGCAGAGGAATTTGCCTCAATCATTTTTTGTAATCGAGTTACTCGAGGAATCGTTTCAGCCCTAAAGTAAAGAGACAAAAATACGCAACTGTTTTAATTTCTTATTGTGCATGTTGTTTGTACTGTCAAGAGCTACACAATTGTGAGGATTTTTAATTGCAACAATCTAAAATGTGTTTTTTAAAGGCTTCGTTTGTTTGCTGTGTTTGTTTGTAAGCCTGCACAAATGAGTAATTCTGTAATCAATATTACTAAACTAATAATAATCATCATTAAATAAAAATATTAAACAAAATAGTAAAAATCACCAATATACTAATATTACTGTTACTAACTTCACAGTAAAAAAAATTCCGGCAATTCCGAGAATAACTTCTAAAAACAAATATAACAAATATATTGCTGAAAACACATTTCAAAGACTGTGAACGATGTAGTAATGAATTTATCTATCTCCTGGATGTTTGTATGTTTGCGCAGCACGATCTCCGATCTCACAAACCAAAATAATAGACATGATTTTGTCAGGCCACATGTAAAATCAG
Organism: Carassius auratus; assembly: GCF_003368295.1. Classification (NCBI taxonomy): domain Eukaryota; kingdom Metazoa; phylum Chordata; class Actinopteri; order Cypriniformes; family Cyprinidae; genus Carassius; species Carassius auratus. The sequence goes on along the minus strand of NC_039245.1, from coordinate 20,185,693 downwards.
ATGAATTATTATAAAAATTATTAAAATTAATACGCATGGATGATAGTTGATTATAGTTGACAGTTGATTATCTATAATCGTTGCATATAATGTGCAAACGGCAATCGAAATTGGCTGGCGCTCACATATAATCATCCTTGTACTGATTTCAGCAAATCTGTTCGAGCGAATGCACACAACCTGATTAATATTTATGAATACAGTAGCTCATTAATCCTTAGTGCATTTTATATCGTTCTTATTATCTTATCAGTTTTTTTGTTAAATTTTTCCCCTTTTTTTTTCTTCAGAAAAACAGAATGACCAAAAAAGCACCACCATCAGTCCAGTTAAAATGTTCAATTAAAATGACTAATATGCCTTCAAACATGGTTTTCAAGTTTTAATTCTAATGACTAAAAGGTCTATCATTAAATAATACTTGATTATAGGGCTGGTCTGAATGCCATGTTTGAGTACAAAGTTTTGGTAGTAATCAACACAGAATATTCGAAGCTTCGGATGGAGAGGCTGAACATCTCTGCATGTCGGTCTGTCTGTTTGCATTTTTATTATGTCGAGAATAGGGATGCTCATATTGACCGTTTAACCGTTAACCGAAAGTAAAAATTTTGACCGATTAATACTATCAGTTAAACGGTTTGACGTTTTTTTTAGGTAATTTTTGTTTAGTTTGCTGCATGGTTTCGAAAATAAAATAGCCTAGGCTACTATATAGCTTATTTATTAACTCACGGAGCGCGTCGGCACGCTCAACCACACCCGTGACACATGCCTGCAGATTTTTTTTTTCTGAGCAAGGGAAGCAAAATGAAGCGAGCGAAAAGAAGCACTTTGTGGGATTATTTTAACAGAAAGGGCGACGAAGTTACCTGTAAATTATGCGGCGCCGTATTAAAATACAGCAGTAGCACAAGTACGATGCAGTAACATTTACGAAGCAAACACCCACAAGCTTCGAGTGATGAAGGGCAACAAACTCTGCCCTCCATGTTATCAGGGAGAAGATGCGATGCACGGCGATCTCAGGAGATGACGCACTGATTATCCAGAAGCAGATGTTGACATCTACATGAGAGACGATCCTCCTTCTCTGGATATTAATCCTCTTGACTGGTGGAAAGCAAATAAAGGCGCTTCCCGAAGCTGGCCACTCTAGCGAGACGTTACCTGTGTATTCCCGAAACATCTGTCCCACTGTAGAGGGTGTTTTCTGCCGCGGGTCTAACTGTCAACAGGTTGCGCTCCAGACTGACCCCACATCACGTTGATATGTTGCTTTTTTACATAAAAATTTGACAAGGTTTTGAGGTAGGGCTGCTATTTTTATTTAACGAAAAATCTTAATCTAACGGGAAAAAATCCGGTTTGAAAGCTTCGTTCAAACGGATTCGGTGTTTTCTTTTTGTCATCTTAATTTGTTAATTATTTAAGTTAAAAATATATAGATTTAGTCTAGGCCTAGTTTGTATTTAATTTGTATTATTTTATTCTATTTTTCTCTCACTGTCAGAAATGCTGCAGGTGCGTGGAAATTTAAACGGAATCCAGGTTCTGTTGTTGATCTGTTCTGTATGCTGCTGTTTGCACTTTGCACGTTAAAATAAACCCTTTGATGGAAAAAAAAATTGTTTGTATTTTTTTAAAGGGTCACAGATACGCGTTAATTTTATTTGTATTTAATGCCAATTCAATATTATAATCTTATCAGTTAACGGTTAATAATCGATTAACGAGCGGCGGTTGTCGGTTGGGAAAATTAATCGAAATGAGCATCCCTAGTTGAGAACCTTTCATCCAATCGACTTCACGTGTGGTGGGTGTGTTGCTGCGGACCCAGAGTGAAGTGTTACAATTTGGTGCAATATGGACATGCGACACGTCCAGAATTAATAAGCTTTTAATAAACTACAGAACAGCGCAAGCCGGAAGTGGAAACTGCAGTCGTGATAAAAAAACACACAGGTCTGTTTAAAGCAATACTTTTAATATAGACAAATTATTATTAGGCTGTGCTACTGTATGTTTCTTTTATATATAGCTGCCGTATTTGCAAGTATTTTCCAAGTAAATTAAATGCTCATTACCATTACCATAGGTAAAATTACTGATTAACATGGAGGATAAAAGAAGCTAGTTTTTTTACACCAACAATGTACTATAGGCATACTACTTAAATTAAATTAAATTTATGCATTTAGCAGACGCTTTTATCCAAAGCGACTTGCATTCAGGCTATACATTTTTACCTATCATGTGTTCCCGGGGAATCGAACCCCCAAACTTGCGGTTGCTTGCTTGCTAGCGCAGTGCTCTACCAGTTGAAGCTACAGGAACACTTACAGAATACGAGTTTTGGGACTCCTTTTTTTTTATATCTGATTTTTCCGGTGTGAAAAATCAAATAAATAGAAGGTGACTACGGGTATAATATCAAAAATCCTTCACAGACCAAAATGTCTCAGACATTTTTTTTCTTTTTTTTTTATTGAACGTTGCGTAGCTGTTTAACTTGGCTGTCTGATCAAATAGCGCACTTCTGCTTAGCCAGCTATGGAGAAACTGGTAGTCAGGCAACAGAGTGGCATTATTGTTTCTCTCAGAATTAATGAGTGAAACAATGTTAACACCATAAATATAGGCCGACTCCAGTATATGTAATTGTTAAAAACATTATTATGAGTTGCACATCTATAAATGAACACAATGTTAGGCATCACTTTGTAATGCAAAGTGGACGCATTCATTTAAATCATTTGCAGCTCTTGCAATTTGTTTATTGCTATTTTGCTATTATTACATTTAATTAGTACAGTACAGACCATTCAGGCTTCGCATAAGCAAGCCATCACTCTAATTGAGTGATGAACTAGACTGATTAGGGGATGAAGAATGTGGCCTACTCGACTCATTTCCTGCCAGATTCAGCGATGACACACAGCACTCCTCCCATTCACAGCTTCGGTTTGAGTTACAGCGGCGTGAAGACTGGAGGGATATGAGAAAGACCGTACTGCACACACTCATGTAAAGCCCTGCCATTCACAGTGCTGAAACACAAGACTTCGGGACCCCAGCACGAATGAATTATCCATGAGCTTTTCCGGAGATATCTTCCACCCTCCTTCCGGGCTCTTTGTTTCTCTTTCTTTCACTTTCCACGGCCAAAACCTAGCTCTGCGCTGAACATTAAACTGTGGGAAGCCATTTTGTAATGGTTGACCAGAATGTCAGAGGCCTTTAAAAAATAGATCCCCACCCACCCTTGAACAAATTAGTTGTCAGCCAAGAGGGTAAACTGGAATGCTAAACCTCCTCATGTGCATGAACAGACAAGACATTTCTTCGGGGCAAAGATAAAGCAGGTCAGCCACTCCGACTTCCACGGTGGATCCGCCAAGCTCCCCTAGGAAGAAGCCCAATGATGGGGACAGGCAGGCTTCCCCGTCACTGAGTCACCAGGCGTGAAAAGGAAGGGAAACCGGAGCCATACCTTGGGGGAATCAGTGGTTAAAAACACAATACATAGGAATGAGAGAAATGCATCAGTCGGCAGTGACTGGAAGAGGAGGACATCCTTAATCTGAAGTGTAGCGCATTAATCACAACTCTGATCTGACACCGAAGAGACTGCAACCTTATGGCGACTATGCCAACAGATGTCCGCCTGTTTGCACACTTGACAGCTTGTCTGACACCATCAGAAGTACTCAGATACAACACGCGATGATGATTATTGTGCTATCAAGCAAACTTCTGGGTCTTGTTTTGCGTTTGAGAAAGCTAATTGGTTTACAGGGTGCACTCAATTCAGTCAAAAAACACAGAGAACACTGGCAGGAATTAGCCAAAAACAAGCTTGAAATGAAACAGGTTATGTCGGTCAGTTTAGAGAATGGCCAACGGTCAATTGTCATCACTGTACAGATATGAGCGATGCTTACATGGCCAACAATGTGCAATGCCAGAGAGTGAGAAACATTATACTGAAAAGTAACATCTTAAAGTCTGATGGGCTGAAAAAAAAAAATCCCTGCGTTTAGCGATTCTTGCTTCCAATAGCTAAAAGAATGCATCCTGCAGCAGTATGTGTGTCCAGCAGTGACCTGGGGGGGGAGGCTGTGTGACGCCGGGGTGCTGTACAGTAACCTAAATCCAGACAAGGCGCGTGGGAGCCGGCCAGGCTGCTGACGGAGGCTAAAATCACCATATGAGCTCTTCATCCTCTCTAGAGGCCCCACAGACTTATGGCACAGTACAACACAGCACTGTCTGCAGCTGACCACAATACAGTCCCACACACACGGACACAAAGGCCTACCACGTCACACATTTTTATCAGGGCAACAGGCTGCACGAATCTGCATTTTCCAAATATTTGTAGGGATAAGGTGAATTTGTTAGGATACAAAACAGAAGTAAATAAAATAATCTGTAAACTTAGGTGTTTGAACCAGTCACAGAACTTCATTCTGCTACTGTAGGCTGCAAAAATAAAATAAAAACACTATTAAAAAAATGGTGGTTTGTAAGATTTTTAAATGTTTTATAAAGTTAAAAACATGCTGCATTTATTTGATAAAAAAAATCCAGAAAAAAGTTGAATTGTGAAATATTGCAATTTTAATATAATTATTTTCTATTTCAATGTAATTCATTCCTTTGGGGGTAGGGGTTAAAATGGGATGAAATTAGAATTAAAGGTATCGAATAAACATCTTCTCATGGATATTACCCTAAACAACCCACTGACTAGTCATTATGAACATGTGGTTTTGCACTGACTAGTTCACTAGCTTGATCTCCCACTTGAAGGTCTTGTAAGTTGAGCCACATATAAACTACATGTCCTACATTCTGAAATACTGAAGTCACTGCTTCAGTTAACAATTAACCCAGCAATAGAAATCATATAACAGCGGTCAAACGATTTGGTTGCCATTGACACTGAGTGACCAGAATACAAAGTCTCATACTAATCATTCTCATCTATGACTTCAGTGCAAGATGTAGTCTCTTCCATAAGGTCTGAGTCTATCATAACACACAAGGTTAAATGGTGTGACTTCAGGTGCATAAACATCATAACAACTTAACAAAAACCTTGAGTTCAAAAAAGTGGTTCAAAATAGGAACAATGCAAATGCTATAGCGGTCTGAGTCATACGTGGTGAGGACAGTCCATAAAACAGACCTTTAACACAGCAACATGGCTTAAACTTGCATAATATAACGTTACAAAGATGCATTTAAGAGTATGATAAATGTAATTTAGTTTTAAAATATAAAATGCTATAAATAGAAAGGTTACACTTTACCCGTAAAACAAAAAAGGGGGGTCAGCAAGATTTTATGTATAGAATTTATAAGAATGTTTAGCATCTGGTGTAGGGAGAGGAATACTAGCATCTAAGCTCTAAAGGCAAACAAACACACAAACTCAAGCACGTGTATAACAACTATCTGTTGCTTTCGCTCCCTGTGCTTTCATTCGAGGCATTTATTTACACAGGACGGGTGACGGCCTGGCACTGATCAATAGTGTCAGTTTACAGTGCTGCAGACAGCCCGAACAAACAGTATATCCTCCAACAAACCCACAGCTGGACTTCACATCAATATCACACACAGGAACGTCTGAGAGGCCACATGCTCCAGATACCTACACAACACAACCATGAACATTAAATGATCATGCGCAAAAGGATGGATGAAAAAAAGATATAGAGAATAGAGAGAGAATAGAGGAAGAGGAAACAGAAACAGAAGAGGAGAGAAGGAAAGAAGAGGAAACTGACAATCAGGCTGCACGTGACAAAGAAACAATAACAGCAGAGCGCTGCTAGTGCTCCTTAATGAAGAAGCAGGATTCCCCAGTGTGCAGCCCTCTGCTTCTAGCACAGGCTCACAGTCACAGGCAGTAAGCCACTTTTCATGCTGCTGCTTTCACCTGATGCAAGTCCAGTAGCTTGCATGCCATACAACAGCTTTGTACATAAAGCATAATCCAGGCTTGAACTAGGCTGCTGCACATTACAAAAAAAAATATGCTACTGGGCAAATGATTATGGAGAGGACATGGGATGTTCATTCAATAAATCATTCACAGCATCTACTCTAAAGTCAGCACATCAAGTCAACATAACAGGCAAACATGACTACATTTGCACTGCAGGGCTTAATGCACAGATCTCGTTTTTGTGCCACCTGTTTTCGGTCACTTAAGACTATGTTTGCATGAGTGATCACCAAGAGGCATTGTTAAAACAACAGGTCCTTGTTAGAAATATGTTCAGGAATTGACAAAACATCACAATAATCTGATTAGACAATTACCATTATAAATGAAAAAAGACTTCGCAATTCACACTGAAGATACTCACTCATACCAGTTACTATGCTGCAATTGAGTGATTTTGCATAGTCAAAAAAATAAAACTATTTATTCTCACTCACGTTATTTACATCGTTCGTGCACACAAACTTAGACAACATGAGTCAGTGAGAGTACTTATGGTGTTTCTGTTTATAATTATGCTCTTTTTTACTTTACTGTAAAAAGCGTGTCTGGCATGTCATTATTGCTTCATTCTTGTACAAACAAAGTGGTTCTGGAGCTATAGATAAAAAAAAAACAAAGCTGTTACAGTTACATAAAAAAAGAACGTTTTTATAATTGATGAAAAATTGTGAAATCACCAGAGTGTTCAGATGGGTATCAGATTTTGAACCACATGAAAAAATGTGTTGTAAGTGTGTATTTTGTTATGGCAAGAAAAAAAAGCCACGCACTGTTCGGCACCCACTATTTAATGCACATTTGCTTTGCAGTGCATTTCTGAAAATACACATTGTTCTTGCAAATGTTTAATTATTAACAGATTTGCATTATTTAGCCATAAGTGGTTAAACAAGTATTTGAGTATGCCTCAAATTTCCTAATTGGTGCAATGCTATTTATGACGCATCAAGTTAGAATACAAAAACAGTGAGCATCAATCTAGCATGAAAAATGAAATTGTTATACCACAAATATTCTGAGAACAAAGCAAATATACCCAAACATGATAACAGAGTTTAACTGGACATCCTGGGCTGTACAATAATATCAGAAAATGCAATCTATATCTTTGCCAGAAAACATCAAGCACAATGACATGCATTGCATGCATTGTATAATCTGTTTAAAACAGGCATAGCATTTAATAATGAGCAATTTATTCAACCCTATTTATTTTGATTGGATTGAATAGCACACCGGGAGTTTAGTTAAAGAAATGCTAATTGTGGAAGCATCAACACATCATTTAGTCTACAGAGGCTTTAAGAATCAGCTTCGCCAAATCAACTAGTAGCTTTACAGGTTTCTGAGGTATACAACAGAGTCCCACTAACACCAGAGGTTAAACACAGCTGTTTTTCAGTAACAAGCAAATGTTTCGAAGCCTGAATGGCCTTAAAGTTTATTATCCCCGTGTGTGAGCATGTCTGTAACAGCAACAGTGAAAGAAGAACTTATAATAGAAGCACAATACATATCAAGGACTCTGTAATGTTTTACATTCTTATACGGTTGCATCCAGACTCCCCTATTCATTAACAACAATAAAAACCATACAGCCCAACTAATCCACAAAAAAATACCTTCAGGGTGAAGAACCGCTGAAAACATGTAAAGTCAAGTACTTTCTCAGGGCACTATCAGTAAAGACCTTTCCAAGTAATGAGGAAACAACAATGAGAAAAATAAGAAACTTGCATTTTCTCCTGATTACTATGTAACCATGAAAACTTCCGAGCAAGCTTATAAAAAAATAATAAAAAATTAAAAATAAAAAAAAAACCTGCAAGGAAGTGCATGCTTCAGTGATGAAATTAACAGAATTCTGCCCCTCTTTTGACCCCTCTAATGAATTACTGAAAGGATATAAGCAGGTCACAAATGTCATTCATCTCAATAATCTGACATCAGGTTCTACAATTCAGTTGGACATGAAGAAAGTAGAAATATAAATCATTTAGGTAAAAAAAAAGAAAAGAAAAGAAAACATCTGAATAGGTTTGTTTTTATTGTTGTGGTCAAACAATTGTTTAGCAATTATTGTGTCAAAAACAGAAAAACACAATAATTAGGTTCTAAATATCAATTAATGAACACCAGTAATACAAAATAAACTGTATTATTACCGTGCAAAGAGCACATAAAACCCATAATATCACTCAATCATAAAAATAATATGATCACAGAAGCATCATCATACTTCCTGTTGTGTGAAACATGAAAAGAAGGACATACTGAAAGACTGAAAGAAGAAGCATGAATCAGGGGAAAGCACTGCAAATGACACCATTAACAGACACAAACAACAACTTCAGCAAAGCCAAATATATTTGGGAAAATAATCCAGATTTGGTTAAAATATATAAATATAACAATAATAAAAATAATATCAAACATAATACTTTACTCAAAAATGTACTCAATGTACCTGTTTCATTGAGGAGGAATTTAGAAAAACTGACCATAACAGAATTTAAAAAATAGATTTTTGAGGAACTTGACACTTGAGTCACTCTATTGTCCTCCTCGGGCACATTAGTTTATTGTCTACAACCCCCGCTGATAAGGTCACAAAAAGCATACTGCCATCAAAGCCTCCTCGACACTACAGTGTGAAGGTGATGATTGTCAACACTTATCAGCATGAAGCCATAACACAAGACTACCAGGAATCTGTGCCTAAAAAGGTCGTGCAAGTTGACTGCAAACTATTTTTTTGAACATTATTGTCAAAAGATCACGTTTTTAGGCTAACACGTGGAATTGGGTACAAGAACCAGTTCTTTTGCTGATACTGAAATGATTTGACTCACGCACCATACTGTACTGAACCTCATGAACCAATAATAGTTACGGTTACATAGCACTAAAGGCTCGTGAGACTTAACTGTGTGGAGTTATTAACTTGTTGTGCATGTGCTGTTGTGAATTTAAATACATGAATTTGAGTTAATATTTTACCACATTATTGTTCGTTTATGTTTTTTAAGCATTCCAACATAGTATAAGCTCATTTTAAAGGACTGCACATATGTCAGTAAATGTCTTTCAAAAAATATTATGTAAACAGCTATTGCAAGCATAGCATTACATGTAGCCTATTCATCAACATTTATCTGTTGTGCTGAAATTATCAAATTAAAAGACAAATTAAGATATTTTATTTATTATTAAGAACAGGGGGCAATGCCTTATTATTAAGAACTTTGGGAACCAAACAACATCGGAGACCATTGACATTTCTCAAAATAGCCTCTTTTATGTTTCACAAAAGAAATAAAGGGTTGGAACAACACGAGGGGGACCAAATGAACTATCCAGAAGAATCATTAAGGAACCAGAATCATTAAGAGGAATCGTTCCATCCTTATGATTCCCACATCCACTGCTATGTTAAGGAAGCTACTGTCCATAAACAAGATTCGATGCAGTGGTTGCCAAAAATTGCCGTTATTCATTAATTGGAAAGCGATTATGTGAAACATCTCAAAACATACCAGCAAACAAGACACTGAGAATAACACTGAAAAAGATCTAAGATTCTATCACACAGATAAAAAGCTTGCATGCTTCGGTAACCCAAATCCTCTGGACTTAAATGACCTGTGAGTCTAAACTGTGAAGCAGCCATTGAAGAGATTCATCGCTCATTGTTTCATGAGACAGACATTCCTTGTCCAATTAGAATTCTTTTCATGGGCCCAGGGGGATAAAGCAGCACAGCTGGAGGCGCTAGGTTTGTCTGTGGCCCTACAGATCTCCACCTCTGCTATGGACATCTCTTCCACAAACAAACTCAAGTGGCCACAGAGGAGATGTTGTGAGACACAAATGCATCTGTGTAAAATAAAGGCCGGCACATTCGGAGCTCTCTTATTTGTGCGGGAACAAAAAGTCTTTATATGGTGTCGTCACTGCCTTCATCAAAGCGGTTCATAGTACAGTGTTGAGTCTGACACCAAAATAATTCTGCCAGACAAAAATGGGGCCATGGGAGATGTTAAAAAACACCATTAAATCCGACTAAACGTCAAACTTTCTCACATTAAAATGACAAAATCCCCATGTAATCCACTATATACATCAACTGCAAACAGAAAAAAAAAGGAAAAGCAGTTACACTGCAATATGGTTAACATGAACCAGAGTTAAAATCAACTAACCAAGTAAAATACTTCCAATGCATTCATTAATCAGAGTTAATATTAATTTCAACATTTACTAATTTATTATAAATCAAAACTTCTATCTTGCTAATATGATTTAATGGACCTGAGCTAACATGAACACTGAACAGTATTTTTTTTTTACTGGCAAACGTTAACAAAGATGAATAAATACTGTAACAAATGTATTACTCCATGTTAGGTAATGTTAGTTAATGCATTAACTAAAGGGGCCCTGTTGTTACAAATATTGCTTTTAACTTGCCCCTGTTGAGTCTATATTACTGTCCAAAGCATATAACCTTCTAATTTAGCATTTACTGATCTTTCTAATTCATTTAGTCATTTAACAGACGCTTTTATCCAAAGCGACTCACAAAGTAGAAGCTATTCCATAAACACTGATGTGTCAACAGCAGATATGGTTTAAAGAGACCAGTCCTTCAGGGCACTGTCACTATCTCTCTGATGATATCATATCAATGAGATCAGTATGCATCAATCATATCCTGTACATTTCCGAGAAGTAATTTCCAAAGAGTAGGGAAACATATCCTCCTCAAGAAAACCCCAACAGCGGATTGTGAAAGAGTATATTAGCATATAAAGACCAGGCATTGTAACCCTTTTTTGACTTGCTTCAGTGATCAAATCTAATAAGTGCACAACACAAAGCTTTTAATGAATAGTCTGCCACACACGATAGTCTTGATATCTTAATAAGTTATACAACAGAGACACAGCCATCCAGATCAGGGGAACCGAGAAAACAGCTGCCTTCGCTTCATTCAGTTAACGTTAATGCTCAGCTGATTTATAAGTTAATCCAAAATAAACCATACAGAGAGAGCTGCTTTCGGCTGATAACGTTCACATGAGTCAAAATAAAGCTGACTACTGCACTGTTTATATAGATGCTGATGAAATGAAAGACTGCTTTTCGTGTTAGCATGTGTTTAGCATGAAGAGCCAGGCTGCTGCAATTCGCCCCAGCGGCAGAAGCTAGCAGAGTCGCTTAGCCTTCCATATACACATTACCGACAAATACACATCGATGGTAACGGACTAAAAGTAGAAAATGTCAATTTACCCAGTAATTATACAGTTAAAACGATAAGAGAGATATTTGTGGTGTTTTACCTGTCAGTCGGATTTTGATGCTTGACCCGTTCCTTCGAGTCCCAGGATTCGACATCACTCCCACAAAATAACCAACGAACTTTCTCCAGGATAAACCCAAGACGCTCGCTTCAAGCGGAGAGAAAAACGTATAAAAACGCGCTACGCTAATATGTGGGCTGTGCATGTGTTTCTAGGCGATAGAACGGTATTATTTCCGTCTGGCAAATCCCCTGTAGCTTTCAGACTTAACAACACAGGCTAACATTTTTTTTTAGCTCAACGGCGTTCTGACATCACGTTCGTACAGCTGTACGTGCACGTACTCGCGGCCGGGCACGAGCGCGCTCTTTCGCCCAGAGCTTATTCTTCCCTTTTTTGGCGGATGGCACCAATTTCGCGCATTACCGCCACCTGCATGACAATCTACTGTATGCTACCGCCAGCGCTGCGTGTTCAGCTCCTCTGGCTTAATTAGGGCTCAAGCCCAAAGGGCGAGAGGCCTATTGTTTTCCTTAGGATTATTTTTTATTATTATTATTATTATTAGGGCTCAAGCCTGGAGGGCGAGAGCCCTATTGTTTTCCTTAGGATTATTTGTTATTATTATTATTAGGGCTCAAGCCCGAAGGGGCGAAGAGCCCTATTGTTCTTCTAAGGATTATTCTTCTTCTTATTATTATTTTTTTTATTTTTTATTAAACCTTCCGGGGGTTTTTGGAGGCCTTAACATGCTCAAAAACTCTTGAAAATTGGCACACACATTGGAATCTGCGGCCATCAGGACGCCACAGAGACTGGGACCCGGGCGTGGCACAGGGGCTCTACAGCGCCCCCTGGAACACCGTCAGAAATCTTGAACCATAGCTCACACACACTTTCATGTATTTATATGAAACTCAGTACACTTATAGATCTCATTGAGCCGAACAACTTTCGCACTCTATGTCATAGGCTCCGCCCAACAGGAAGTCAGCTATTTAGGGCTGTTTATAAAAAGCATGCTCTGGAATTTGATATACTTGTCATAGGTCTTTTACTTGATTGCCACCAAACTCGGTCAACATGATCTCAAGACATTGGGGATGGAAAATTGCGAGGGGATTTTTGATATCTCGAACGGTTTGCCCGTGGCGAGGCGTTGAAATTATGGCGAGAAATGAGAAACAGGAAATGTCTAATAACATCCACATACATTTCCTGAATTTGATCAAACTTCATTGGTTTGTTCGTTGTATGATACCGATCGCATATATGTGACTATTAAGAGTCAACATTATAGCACCACCAACTGGCAGCAGGAAGTGTGTCATTTTCAAAATGCTTTGAATTCAGCATCTTATTTTTACTCTATTTACTTAAAACTTCATCAGAATAATGAGAAAACACGGCCGATGTAAATCTGTTGTGGGGATATTGATATCTGATATAGTGTTGCCATGGCAACGTGTCAAACTTGAATGTTCTGTTATGGTGAGTTTGAGGCAGACAACAAGCTCAGATTTACATGAAACTCAAAACACATATCAGTATTAGTGATAGCTAGACAATGGCAAAAGCTTTTAAAAGGGCGTGAAGGAGGCACTCTATAGCGCCACCTTTTGTCAAAAGTGGGGGGGGGTTAGTTTTAGCTACAGACACCAAACTTGGTACATAAATTGTTCTTTTCAAGACGGACAACTTTCTAATTCACAGTCATCAGCTACGACCAACAGGAAGTCGGCTATTTTGATTTGAATATTTAAATTGAGCTCTGATTTAATGCATACTCCTCACAGGAAATGTTCACTATACTCACCAAACTTTGTCTACATGTTGAAAAAACATTGAGGAACTTAAATTGCGAACGGATTTTGGTTAGCTTGAACGGTTTTGTCGTGGTGATTTTTTGAAATGACAGTAAAAAGGGAATCATTAATTGTCTTGTATTTTTAAAATTGCAGCTTCCAAACACTTAAAAAAAAATCATACAGAGATCAAATCATTCTGAGGACATATGCATAGTTTCATGACTTTACAACACTGTATGATTAAAAGAAAATTAAAAAACTGTCAGACATCTCAACTCACTCTGTCCCTCTGTTTGAGGAATGTATGTGTGCTGACTGAGTGTGTGTGTGTGTGTGTGTGTGTGTGTGTGTGTGTCTGTGATTGGGGGATGGGCATGAGCTGAGTGGCAGACACAATGAGAGAGAGAAAGAGAGAGAGAGAGAGAGACTTAATCATCTCTTTAATCACCAGAAAAAAAAAATTATTTTAAATTGTTATTTTTTGTTGCTTTTGCTAACATTGCTGTTTTCATTACAGCTTAAGAAATCTCTTAGGCCTTATCCTTTTCTGACAGTTTCAGGAATTAAAAACAAAATTCTAAAAATACTTATTTGTGCTGCAAATAATAATTTAAATCTCATTTGATACTGACCTATTCCATCCTGTGACATGACATTTATCTTAATTTACATAATCTCATGGATGTAACAGTAAAACTGTTCAGCTCACAGATGAAGACTAAGCTGTAATGCAAGCAGAACTTTCACAAATGCTTATAAGTCATTCAAGGATTTTATAACACTGTAAAATAATGTCTAATTTGTTAACATTAGTAAATGCATTGGTAACACTTTATAATAACTGCACTCATTAGTAAATAGTCAGTTCATGCTTTATAAAGCCTTGTCCCAATATTAATAGTCAGTAGTAAGCAGCTTATAAATACAGCTATAAATAGCTTGTTCTTGGTTTATAAGCACATTTATTAAAAAGGAGAGTAAAGGGTCAGTTATCTTCCTATGAAAAATAAAAAAATAAAAATAAAAAACAACAACACAGACTGATACAGAACTCAGAAATTTTATTGTGGATTTATGATAAACTCAGCCTGTAAATGAATCATGCTCCTCCAAGAAGACACAAGTAGTTCACACTAAACTTTTTCAACATGATGCCAATATACTGAAGATGTTAAATTGTGAATGGGTTTAGGATACCTTAAATGGTGTGGCCATACCGATTTATTAAAGTAACATAAAAAAATACAATAGTTATTTTACTATATCTTTAACATTCTTCATTCCAACTCTTCATAATTTTTTATATACGTAGAAGTCATCATTTGAAAGAAGCACAGCAAGTTTCATAGCTTTATCATTTTCAAGAGGCAGCTTAAAATTAAAACTATCATAACATATAAATCAAGATTGCAATTCTTAGTACCAATAATGGCCACCAGATGGCGATATATGATTACTTTTAAATAATTATTGTAGAAACAAGTATGATTTAAATCATTTATAGAAATCTTTCAAAGAAAAATAATATGTATTTTACTGATAAAATGACCCTCACTTAATTAGAATAATATGCTGAAGTATTGTGAAATACTGTGTATTAAGAATAATTCTTTATAGGCTTTATGGACAGATAAGTTTTGAGTGACTCTTGAAGGATCAGCACCACATCCTCTTTTACCACTGTTTAAAGAATTTATCTTACAGAACAGGTGCGAATGAATTTTGGATAGCTTGAATGGTTTTGTCATGGTGATTTTTTGAAATAACAGTAAAAAAGGAACCAGTAAATGTCTTTTATTTTTTTAAGTGCAGCTTCTAAACACTTCAACAAAATGTACACATAGAAGACAAGTCATTCTGAGGAAATATGCATAGTTTCATGACTATACAACACTATATGGATGATAGAAAATTAAAAAAACTACCATACATCTGATGTCACTCTGTCCCTCTGGGTAATGTGTGTGTGTGTGTGTGTTTTTGTGTGTTAAGTATGTGTGTGTTAAGTGTGTGTGCTGAGTTTGTGTGAATGTGTGGGAGAGGGGATGGGCTTGGTGTCAGAGAGAGAGAGAGAGAGAGAGAGAGGGAGGGAGACTTAATCATCTCTTTAATCACCAGCAGAAAAAAAAGCAATTTTGTGTTGTTGTTGTTTTTTCATCATTACAGCTTAAGAAATATCTTAGGCCTCAACATCAACTGTTGCTAGCCTACTCCCAAAATTAATAGTCATTAGTAAGCATTTTATAAATACAACTATAATTAAATTGTTCATGGTTTATATGCACATTTATTTTGAGGAGATTAAAGGCTGTAATCTTCCTAAAAAAAACAAGAAAAAAAAAAAAAAAAAAAAAAAAACCAAACAAACACAGAACTCAGAAACATTTATTTCAAGATGCAATAAAAGAAAACTGTACACTATATATATATATATATATATATATATATATATATATATATATATATATATATATATATATATATATATATATATATACAATTGCATAAGTTTATATTTATTTTTTTATCAAGTGTATAGCTAATAATAATAATAATAATAATAATGCATTTTATTTAAGGCGCCTTTCAAACCACTCAAGGTCACCGTACAACAAGTAACAACAGTAACAATATTAAAACAAAAAATAACAGCAAATAACAATGTCAGTAAAAAACCACAATAATATTAGAATAGCACAACATATTGTGGAATACTATATTAAGACTTTATATATAGGCTTTATGAACAGATAGGTTTTAAGAGATTCTTGAAGTACTAGCATCACCTCCTCTTGTACGACGGTTTGAGGAATATATTTTCCAGATAGTACCGCCGCTCCCTATATGCAGAATACGCAGTCTTCGTAGGGCACCAACTCCCAGAGGGGGCACCATCCCAGTAGCTAAAAAAAAATAAAACATGCGCCATTCTCCCATCCGCGCTCGCGACCGCTCGGACATTTGCGGATGAATGTTCGTAATTGATGGATGGACATCTATGCCCGGGTAAAAGATATCAGCAATCCGGCACAGAGAAAAGAAAAATAAAGTAAAAAACAAAACAAAAACAGGCATAAAGTTGGCTTGGCATTGGACATTCGAGAGTCTCAAATTTAGGGGCCGTCTCTAAAGTTTCATGTAATATTGTTATACACTTTTCTAACGTCAGTAGCATTTGAAGAGAATGACTTACAGTCATAAAAACAACTGTAATTGTTCATCTAGGTGACAGCTATAATGCACCATTAAATTGAATGTTTGATATTTATTAAAACAAACTGTAAGTCATATGTAAATTATGCTACTTTTTCACATGGGCTCAAAAGCAAATTTGAAGCTCAATAGCATTTGAGGAGAAAGACTTGCAGTCATAAACCAATTGTAATGTGTTCATTTAGGTGTCAGCTACGATGCACAACTTATAAATTTTTTATATATATTAAAATAAACTGTTACTAAAGTTATATATATTGTTCTGTGTATGTGATTTCAAAGTCTAGACGGGTCGGATTAACCCTTTAACTGCCATATCCCTTAAAATTTGATTGCCAGAGGGTTACTGTAAATGCTTATGCCCGCTGGGCACAGTTTTCCCGATGCCACCGGGGTGGTGTTGCACTGACGGCTTGAGCCCGCCATCGCTGCTTGCAGCTATATTTAGGGCTCAAGCCCGAAGGGGCGAAGAGCCCTATTGTTCCCCTAAGGATTATTCTTTTTCTTATTATTATTATTATTTTTTTTATTTTTTATTAAACCTTCCGGGGGGTTTTTGGGGGCCTTAACATGCTCAAAAACTCTTGAAAATTGGCACACACATTGGAATCTGCGGCCATCAGGACGCCACAGAGACTGGGACCCGGGCGTGGCACAGGGGCTCTACAGCGCCCCCTGGAACACAGTCAGAAATCTTGAACCATAGCTCACACACACTTGCATATATTTATATGAAACTCAGTACACTTGTAGATCTCATTGAGCTGAACAACTTTCGCGCTCTATGTCAAAGGCTCCGCCCAACAGGAAGTCAGCTATTCATGGCTGTTTAAAAAAAGCATGTTCTGGAATTTGATATACTTGTCATAGGTTTTTTACATGATTGCCACCAAACTCGGTGAACATGATCTCAAGACATTGGGGATGAAAAATTGCGAGGGGATTTTTTATATCTCGAACGGTTTGCCCGTGGCGAGGCGTTGAAATTAGGGCAAAAAGTGAGAAACAGGAAATGCCTAATAACATCCACATACATTGCCTGAGTTTGATCAAACTTCATCGGTTTGTTCGATGTATGATACCGATCGTATATATGTGATTATTAAGAGTCAACGTTATAGCGCCACCAACTGGCAGCAGGAAGTGAGTCATTTTCAAAATGCTTTGAATTCAGCATCTTATTTTTACTCGATTTGCTTCAAACTTCATCAGAATAATGACAAAACATGGCCGATGTAAATCTGTTGTGGGGATATTGATATCTTATATATTGTTGCCATGGCAACGTGTCAAACTTGAATATTCTGTTATGGTGATTTTGAGGCAGATAACAACCTCAGATTTACATGAAACTCAAAACACATATCAGTATTCTTGATAGCTAGACAATGGAAAAAGCTTTTAAAAGGGCGTGGAAGAGGCACTCTATAGCGCCACCTTTTGTCAAAAGTGGGGGGGTTAGTTTTAGCTACAGACACCAAACTCGGTACAAAAATTGTTCTTATCAACACGGACAACTTTCTAATTCACAGTCATCAGCTACGATCAACAGGAAGTCAGCTATTTTGATTTGAATGTGGATTTTTTTTTTACATTTAGCTGTGAATTAATGCATACTGCTCAGAGGAGAGTAACACTATACACACCAAACTTTGTCTACATGATGCCAAAACATTTTAAACAACTTAAATTGCCAATGGATTTTGGATAGCTTGAACGGTTTTGTCATGGTGATTTTTTTAAATGACAATAAAAATGGAATTATTAATTGTCCTGCATTTTTAAATTCCAAACACTTCAAAACCTTTTTTCATACAGAAAAAAAGTCATTCTGAGTAAATATGGATAGTTTCACGACTTTACAACACTGTATGGATAACAGAAAATTAAAAAACTGTCAGACATCTCATCTCACTCTGTCCCTCTGTTTGAGTATATGTGCTTCAGACTTCCATTGTCTGAGAGAAATAGCGCCCCTACAGGTGCAATTACCGGACTTTTACTTTCACTTTTAAATCGGTTAAAAATACAAATACATACTTAGATTTAATTCACACTGACAAGCTAAACCAACATATCTGATTATTACCGGTTCAGGGCTCATGGATAAATAATTTCTGGCCAGAGATACGTGAGAAATAGGAGAGATGAATCACCCGCTCTGATCACGAGCGTCTGGAGTAAAGAGCACAGAAAAAACGAATTTATTCCTGTTTTAAAGCTTTTAAAAATAAATTATTACAGCGATATCACACAATCAACCAATTAGAACACACCAAGAGCTAAATTCAGATGTTTTTGAACTGTTTGTGTGAAAATTAAATATTCGCGGCTGCCTATCTGAAATCACCGCCTCCGATCAGCGCTTACAGTGTCGAGCTCAAAACAAACGAATTTATTCTTGTTTAAGAGCTTTTTTAAATAAAATATTACCACAAATGCACACAATAAACCCATTGTAACACTGCAAGAGCTAAATGCAGGTGTTTGTGACTCGTTTAAGTGTGAAAGACTATTTGACACCGCGACTGGCAGAATAACATATCTCTCGAGCTGCAGGATTCTGCCTTTCGTCGTACGAACGAACACATAACGGACAAGATTATTTCAAAATAGCTTGGCGAATATGAACGAAAACAGCCAATTGAACATAAACTGTAGAGAAATAAATCTGAAGTGGATCTACTGGATTTGAATATTAAGTGACCGCATATACCAGCTGCTTCTGTCTTCAATTTGAATCTATAAAAAAAATGAAACTCATTCATCTTGGCTGCTTTTTTAATGTGTGTACGTATGTATTTATTATTTCGCTCTAACAAGAATTAATCTATATTTAATTAAATCAATTACATTTTATTTTACATTTTATTTGTCCATTTCTGCATCTAAACGCCTAAAAACATAAAACATGATCTATTATACTATTGTTAGCAATTTCTTTATCGTCCAATTTTTCTGGTGTACACACTTTTATTTTCATAATAAACTTGTTTGTTAGATTATACACAGTTACAGTGGTCTATAATAAATATTGACAGGTTTTATTCAAGCTGTTTAGAATGATTGCAGTAGGCTAATTTTTTTAAATGTAAATCCAAAAAAAAAAAAAAAAAAAAATTAATAAAAAACATTGGAAAACAATAACTGTTGTACTTTTTTTTATACATTTTGTATAATTTCATAGTTTATGCATTATAGTTATAAAAACAAATAAATGTAGCCACTCACATAGAAATAGGCCTTATCCTTTTCTGACAGTTTTAGGGATTTTTAAAAATCCTAAAAAAACTTATTTGTGCTGCAAATAATAATTTCAAACTCAAAAAGTAAATAGTCAGTTCATGCTTTATAAAGCCTTGTCCCAATATTAATAGTCAGTAGTAAGCAGTTTATAAATACAGCTATAAATAGCTTGTTTTTGGTTTATAAGCACATTTGTTAAAAAGGAGAGTAAAGGGTCAGTTATCTTCCTATGAAAAATAAAAAAATAAAAATAAACAAACAACAACACTGATTGATACAGAACTCAGAAATTCTATTGTGGATTTATGATAAAATCAGCCTGTAAATGATTTCATACTCCTCCAAGAAGACACAAGTAGTTCACACCAAACTTTTTTTAACATGAAGCCAATATACTGAGATGTTAAATTGTGAATGGGTTTAGGATAGCTTAAATGGTGTGGTCATAGCGATTTATTAAAGTAACATAAAAAAATACAATAGTTATTTTACTATATCTTTAATTTTTTTCATTCCAAACTCTTCATATTTTTTTATATACGTAGAAGTCATCATTTGAAGGAAGCACAGTAAGTTTAATAGCTTTATCATTTTCAAGAGCCAGCATAAAATTAAAACTATCATAACTTATAAATGAAGCTTGCAATTCTTAGTACCAATAATGGCCACCAGATGGAGGTATAGGATTACTTTTAAATAATTATTGTAGAAACAAGTATGATTTAAATCATTTATAGAAATCTTTCAAAGAAAAATAATATGAATTTTATGTATTTTACTGATAAAATGACCCTCACTTAATTAGAATAACAAGCTGAAATATTGTGAACTGTATATTAAGAATAATTCTTTATAGGCTTTATGGACAGACACGTTTTGAGTGACTCTTGAAGGTTCAGCCCCACATCCTCTTTTACCACTGTTTAAAGAATTTATCTTACAGAACAGATGCAAATTAATTTTGGATAGCTTGAATGGTTTTGTCGTGGTGATTTTTTGAAATAACAGTAAAAAAGTAACCAGTAAATGTCTTTTATTTTTTTAAGTGCAGCTTCTAAACACTTCAAAAAAATGTACACATAGAAGACAAGTCATTCTGAGGAAATATGCATAGTTTCATGACTATACAACACTATATGGATGATAGAAAATTAAAAAACTATCATAGATCTGATGTCACTCTGTCCCTCTGTCACAGTGGGTAGTGTGTGTGTGTGTGTGTGTGTGTTTGTGTGTGTGTTTGTGTGTGTGTTAAGTGAATTAGGTGTGAAACTATCAGGGAGCATTTAGTCTCCAGCGCCAACATTTTACAGAACTGACACTTTCCTGGAGTCTCAGAATTACTCGGCGTCAGGTTCTGAGAGATCTAAGATTCCAAAAAATGATTTAATTAGAATACCATGAAGTATTGTGAAATACAGTCTTGTTCAAAATAATAGCAGTACAATGTGACTAACCAGAATAATCAAGGTTTTTCGTATATTTTTTTATTGCTACGTGGCAAACAAGTTACCAGTAGGTTCAGTAGATTCTCAGAAAACAAATGAGACCCAGCATTCATGATATGCACGCTCTTAAGGCTGTGCAATTGGGCAATTAGTTGAATTAGTTGAAAGGGGTGTGTTCAAAAAAATAGCAGTGTGGCATTCAATCACTGAGGTCATCAATTTTGTGAAGAAACAGGTGTGAATCAGGTGGCCCCTATTTAAGGATGAAGCCAACACTTGTTGAACATGCATTTGAAAGCTGAGGAAAATGGGTCGTTCAAGACATTGTTCAGAAGAACAGTGTACTTTGATTAAAAAGTTGATTAGAGAGGGGAAAACCTATAAAGAGGTGCAAAAAATGATAGGCTGTTCAGCTAAAATGATCTCCAATGCCTTAAAATGGAGAGCAAAACCAGAGAGACGTGGAAGAAAACGGAAGACAACCATCAAAATGGATAGAAGAATAACCAGAATGGCAAAGGCTCAGCCAATGATCACCTCCAGGATGATCAAAGACAGTCTGGAGTTACCTGTAAGTACTGTGACAGTTAGAAGACGTCTGTGTGAAGCTAATCTATTTTCAAGAATCCCCCGCAAAGTCCCTCTGTTTAAAAAAAAGGCATGTGCAGAAGAGGTTACAATTTGCCAAAGAACACATCAACTGGCCTAAAGAGAAATGGAGGAACATTTTGTGGACTGATGAGAGTAAAATTGTTCTTTTTGGGTCCAAGGGCCACAGGCAGTTTGTGAGACGACCCCCAAACTCTGAATTCAAGCCACAGTACACAGTGAAGACAGTGAAGCATGGAGGTGCAAGCATCATGATATGGGCATGTTTCTCCTACTATGGTGTTGGGCCTATTTATCGCATACCAGGGATCATGGATCAGTTTGCATATGTTAAAATACTTGAAGAGGTCATGTTGCCCCTATGCTGAAGAGGACATGCCCTTGAAATGGTTGTTTTCAACAAGACAATGACCCAAAACACACTAGTAAACGGGCAAAGTCTTGGTTCCAAACCAACAAAATTAATGTTATGGAGTGGCCAGCCCAATCTCCAGACCTTAATCCAATTGAGAACTTGTGGGGTGATATCAAAAATGCTGTTTCTGAAGCAAAACCAAGAAATGTGAATGAATTGTGGAATGTTGTTAAAGAATCATGGAGTGGAATAACAGCTGAGAGGTGCCACAAGTTGGTTGACTCCATGCCACACAGATGTCAAGCAGTTTTAAAAAACTGTGGTCATACAACTAAATATTAGTTTAGTGATTCACAGGATTGCTAAATCCCAGAAAAAAAAATGTTTGTACAAAATAGTTTTGAGTTTGTACAGTCAAAGGTAGACACTGCTATTTTTTTGAACACACCCCTTTCAACTAATTGCCCAATTGCACAGCCTTAAGAGCGTGCATATCATGAATGCTGGGTCTTGTTTGTTTTCTGACAATCTACTGAACCTACTGGTAACTTGTTTGCCACGTAGCAATAAAAAATTATAAAAAAACC